>NC_134499.1:32047186-32059686 GCF_040206685.1 Ascaphus truei
AGAGCCGGCGGGGCACAGTCTGGGGGGCAGCCGCGGGGCACAGTCTGGGGGGCAGAGCCGGCGGGCCACAGTCTGGGGGGCAGCCGCGGGGTACAGTCTGGGGGGCAGAGCCGGCGGGGTACAGTCTGGGGGGCGGGGTACAGTCTGGGGGGCAGAGCCGGCAGGGCACAGTCTGCGGGGCAGAGTCTGCAGGGCACAATCTGGGGGGCAGAGCCGGCAGGGCACAGTCTGGGGGGCAGAGCCGGCAGGACACAGTCTGGGGGGCAGAGCCGGCAGGGCACAGTCTGGGGGGCAGAGCCGGCAGGGCACAGTCTGGGGGGCAGAGCCGGCAGGGCACAGTCTGGGGGGCAGAGGGTGTCTTGCATCCACTGTCCGGCTTTACCGATTTTGAAACTCTTGTACGTTGAAGTTTTGTTTGTGTGTGTTTTTTGTATTGAGAAAACGATGAGCAATCAAAGATGGGGGGCACAGTCTGGGGGGCAGAGCCGGCGGGGTATAGCTGGCAGGGCACAGTCTGGGGGGCAGAGTTGGGGGGTAGAGCTGGCCTGGCAGAGTCTGGGTACCTCCTCGCCCAGCACTGAGGGGGTTACAGCAGACGGATGGGTTTTCCTAGCTGTGGCTACAGACAGATGTCTGGGTGGAGAGAGGAGCTGGGTCAGGTGGCAGCAGAGAGAGAGGAGGAGGGATACTGTACAAGGCGGGGGTCTCAGGGGTCCATCTGTCTGGACCCTCTCACAGCTGACTCACAGGAAGTGCAGCAGCCTTCAGATCCTGCCCCTCCCATCTCCCATCTCTCTCTCACTCGCACTTTACTACAGGAACAATGAAGTGCAGCTAACTTCTTGCTGACCTCTCCTCTGTGATCCCCCCCGGAGCGGTGCTGTGAGGGGTCCCCCCGCTCCCCAGGCTGGGAGATGCTGTTCTAGGTGCCCCTGTGCCCCTCCACTCTCCTCCTCCTGGGTTTCTTTGTGTGAGGATCGCAGAGCAGGGAACATGGTGCAGCGCTTCAGCCTCCGGAGACAGCTGTCCAAGGTGGGTAACGAGTAGCTCATTGGCTTAACCCCTTCTCTGCCAACCAAGCCGCCGACCCTTCTGGTAACAAAGGGGTTAACCCATTCACAGACGTGCTGCCTGGTCATTGTTCCTGTGTAACTGGAGTACCTTTTGTTACTTAATCCTCCAGTCTGTCTCTTTGATTGAGAATCACCTTTTTTGTTATATTATTGTAATGATTCTTCTGATTATCCCGGGCTCTCACTGCCCAGGAAATGATCCTGTTTTCCCCCATTCTGAGGAGTATATATTATTCATGAATTAAAGCTGGTTTATAAAGTGTAATAAGGCTCTCGGGAAGGACACGATCTCCCTATATGCCGACTGCAAGCTTTTCCTGGCAGCTGTGCATTTGTACAGCGCTGCACACACTGCCGGACATTTTTTAGGTCCTTTAAAAAAAAAATATGTCCATCCACAGCCGTGAGGAGGGCGTTTGGCTGCGGCGAGTTGTCCGCGGCGATTTGCCCGCTGGTGTGCTTTTCTTCTTGTTCTGGATTAGACTGTTTTGTGCTGGATATACTGTATACTAGAGGTCATTTGATAAAAATAGTGGAGGTGTTGTGCGGGTGAGTGCCTCTGCTGTAGTGGCATTTATTTAACTCTTGCTGGGCCGTCCTGCAGCTGACAGTTGGTAGTTTTAGGCGCGTGTGATACAGCGAGACCGGCCGCTCTCCCTCCGTTTCATTTTAGCGGAAACCAATACCGGAAAAGTTGTGTTTTTTTATGCTGGTCAATCTCCCTTTCCGACTTCCCGACAGGCGTCCTTTTTCTGCCTTAATTCCATTGAGGCTAACGACGGGGGGATAGGGAACGAGGTCTAACGAGGGGGGGGATAAGGGACAATGTCTAACGAGGGGGGATAAGGGACGAGGTCTAATGAGGGGCGATAAGGGACGAGGTCTAATGAGGGGGGGGGATAAGGGACGAGGTCTAACGAGGGGGGGGATAAGGGACGAGGTCTAACGAGGGGGGGGATAAGGGACGAGATCTAACGAGGGGGGGATAAGGGACAATGTCTAACGAGGGGGGATAAGGGACAAGGTCTAATGAGGGGGGGGATAAGGGACGAGGTCTAATGAGGGGGGGATTAGGGACGAGGTCTAACGAGGGGGGGGATAAGGGACGAGGTCTAACGAGGGGGGATAAGGGACGAGGTCTAACGAGGGGGGGATAAGGGACGACGTCTAACGAGGGGGGGGATAAGGAACGAGGTCTAACGAAGGGGGGGATAAGGGATGAGGTCTAACGAGGGGGGGATAAGGGACGAGGTCTAATGAGGAGGGGGGATAAGGGACGAGGTCTAACGAGGGGGGGATAAGGGACGAGGTCTAACGAGGGGGGGATAAGGGACGAGGTCAAACGAGGGGTAGGGATAAGGGACGAGGTCTAATGAGGAGGGGGGATAAGGGACGAGGTCTAATGAGGAGGGGGGGATAAGGGACGAGGTCTAATGAGGAGGGGGGGATAAGGGACGAGGTCTAATGAGGGTGGGGGGGGGGAATAAGGGACGAGGTCTAATGAGGGTGGGGGGGAGGTGAGGGACTAGACTAAAATTAAGGGATGTTTCCTTAGCGAACTGTTCCGAGTTGCCTGGGCTGGCGGGAGATAAGCCGTGGATGCGCGGCAGAAGACGGCGTGTCTAAAAGCGGTGTTAATCTGTGCTTGGGGGGGGGGTGCTGTGAGTTTTGGGATTAGGCATTGGAAACCAACAGAAGAGAGAAATTCTCTCCAAACATGGAGGGCAGGCGGAGGGCAGACAGAGGCCTTGCTGCAGCTTCGCCCGCGTTAATATTACGGGAACAATGGGTGGGGAGGCATGTATGTGTATGTGGGGGGGTCCTATTTATCATGTGAGACGGGCAACAATGGGCGTAGTCTGTTCTCACAGCTACACATTTAACCGCGTCTCTGCCATTTTGCAAGATTCGGTTCTTTCTGGCAAGGCCCGGGTTTGTGGGGAGAGTTTTGGTACCAACTCAGTGGGTTTAAGGTTTGAACTTGTGACCGCAGAGTATTTCCGGCTTCATTATTGCATGTGCAGAGCGCTGACGCGAGGCAGCCATCTTTAAATGGTCCCCAGAGCCTGTGAAAGCAGACAGAGCGTTTGCACAGAACATGCGCCCAGTGACCAGCGTCCGACTCTGACCCCGCTCCCTGCAACATCCTCTGTCACATCTCTAGGCGGAGTGTCCCTCAGCCAGTCTCCTTTTAGATTGTAAGCTTCTCGTACCACACACTGATAACATGTTTTGTTCACGGTTACATGCGGGATTACAGCCTCGCTGTGCTACTGAACATGTTTCTGGTATCCGGACCGTATCCACTCGCCTCAACCAGCGTTCCACGGCTGAGTGCTTTCGTGTTAAGGCAACTCCAGAAGGTGAGAAAGTGAGGAAATAGTATTTTTTACTGAAAGAACAGTAGGTGCATGGAGCAGCCTCTCAACAGAGTTAGAGCGTCATAATATATATATATATATATATATATATATATATATACACACGTGTACACACACGTGTACACACGTACACACGTACACACACACACACCAATGTGAAGTGCTTAATAAATCTTGGGATAGATGGGGAGGTAGAGATTTGCTGGACTCCTGCAGCCTCTCTCTGCTTCGACCTCTTCGGCTTCGGACATAGTGGGCGTGCGACGGAGCAAATGGCGTCACGCGCGCCTGTCGGGTGAGCAGTCTATAGCCTGAGAGCCACCGCGATGGGAGGCGCGGCCGTGATGTCACGAGGTTGGTTCGCCCTCATTGGCTGAACTGCCCGCGTGACCCAGCCGTCGCACGACAAAAACCAAAAAATTGTCTCGTGAAAAATCTGCTGCGTTTCATCGCGCGCTCGACGGCCGGACACACACAGTGTGGGTTCGTTAACCCTTGTGCAGAGAGTTGCCTCAATTTAAAAAAACACTCCTTATTTTTGCTTGTATGATCACATTTGAGATTGGCGGTTCCATGCTCTCCTTTGGGCCTTGCGGGTGTCGAGCGTCCGTCGCGGGTATCGAGCGCACAGTGGTGTGAGCGAGCAGCAGCTGTCGGTGCCGGGTTTGGGATAGACATTGAAGTAAGTGATTATACAGCCCAGGAGAACAACCAACAGGGACTTTTTAAATTACTTAATGTCCTAATGGTAACTGCACTCTGAGGTCATCACAAGTCATTGTATCGCCCGTGGCTGTCATTATAAATAGATTGTAGGCTCTTCAGCCCAATCAGCACTATGTGAGAATACATATATGTAAAGCCAAGAGAATAAAGGGGGGTTCCTCAATGTAATCAAACCATGTTTGGTGGCGTGTGCACAAGTCAAACGTCTGTAGAAAACACCCAGAACGGAGGTTGAGAGACGGAGATGACACTCGGGGTCGTAATATGCAAAAGGAGTATATTATTCCGAGTCCTTGAATGAAAACCTTCATCAGGAAAGGCAGACACCAATATAAACCGCCACCCACACAAGTGAAAGGTGTTTGGCGTCTCAGCTGGTTGCTAGGCAGCCACATCCAAATAACAGCGAAAAATGCTAAAATAACGTGGTGAAAAAACAAAAATATAAAAAAAAAATAGAGATTATATCACCGTATGGCTGAAGTAAGATATCTAAAGACGACAAGATGACAAAACATGAAAGATGGTATAATATACCCACAGGTATGTGGCTATTCTGAACACATAGCACATAAAGCTTGGCCCCCTGCAGACGCACTTACCAGAACTCCCTCCTACTGTCTCTGTACGTTCTCACTACCTACCAATTAGACTGTAAGCTCCTCGGAGCAGGGACTCCTCTTCCTTAATGTCTAAAGCACTTATTCCCATGATCTGTTATTTATATTATCTGTTATTTATTGGATTACTACGTGTATTACTGCTGTGAAGCGCTATGTACATTAATGGCGCTATATAAATAAAGACATACAATACAATGCAGGTGTAACAGAATATACACCATCACAATATCACATTGTGTGCGGATATAAATATATTTATACACCCAGCCCTATCTTGTTGGGTGCTCTGCGGTGAGACTTCGGCATCGGAGGATAAAGATTACTGCGTCCTTAAACTCCGTGAGGAGCTAATATCTGAGCTGCCAGGTATCCCTCTCCCCCCTCTCCCCCCTCCCTGCCCTCCTTCAGTCTGTGCTTCGTTTACGCCAAGAATACTACTTTAGTTTATATAACCATAAATTCTTATCAATGCTGCGTCTCTTTCCACAGCCATGTGGGAGCGTGTGTAAGGGGGATAGACATGGCGAGACAGATATTAAACTATATGTATGTATGTATGTATGTCCCTATTGTCCTCCGGTAAATCACAAGTGGTTTACCAGATATGTGCGCAAGGAGCCGAAACACAAGCGCAGTGTGGACAAGCGTTGATACAACGTGTCACCATTGTATGATGTGTGTCTGGTTTGTTCCCTTGTTTCGGCTGTTTTTACTTCTTTCCGTATACATTTTTTGGGGTGGGTTGACTTCAGTTCATCTCCAGAAGGTTGAAGCATAAACGTTTCAGATAACAAGCGCAAGGAATTGATTCCCTGTACAAGAAAGGCGTTGTCCCCATAGACTTTAATGGGATTCCTTGTATAGGATGAGCTATTTATTCCCCCGCTAACCCTCCAGTTTGTATTTAGAGTCCGCAGCTACAGTATGGGGATCACATGGCTCCGGGTTTCAAGATAATTTCGTGGTTTCCTTATCTCCCGTCACAATGAATTTTCCTTGGAGAAGCCATGTGACCCCACGCTGCAGGATTAGCCATATCTTGTAGCCGGCTGGCAGCTGTAGGCTCAGTGTTGTGTGTGATAAGATGATGCCAGGGAGGGTAAGATCACATTCCCCGGACGATGTATTGTGAGCTGTCTCTATGTGCACTGTCCCTCTGGCTAAATCCCCTCGCTGGCACGGAAAGGGCATTCGCCAGCGTGTGTAAGGTCCGGCGTGGAACTGATTTTATAAGGGATCTTCTGGGCAGTATGTAGGACATGTTAACAAATAATTACTTTTTCTTTTTATCGAGTGCTAACTGCTTACGCAGACATTCAAATTCAATTCAATACAGAGAGAGGGGTTGTTGCACCAGGCAGCGAACGAGCTCCACAAATGGATGAAAAGGAGAAATACGTTTCTTCTGGGTCATGGAACGGCAAAGTATTCAACTAATGCTGTTCCGTTCATTTAATACACGCAGTTATAACACGCACACGCATGCAGTTATACCACGCGCACACGCATCCACATGGAGCTTCTTAAGCAAAGGATAAATACAGGGTGTATGTGACACAGATTTAGAGCTTCTATTTCTTACGAACTGGTGATTAAAAAACAAAAGCAGGAAAGTACCCAATATGCGTATTTTACGTGTTTTTCTGCTGCCACAAGTCCAGCAGCGCGTTGCATGGCAGTAAGGGCGTTAACAAATAGCGTTCTATCACGCCGGGAACACAGATGTTACTAACAGGCCCTCAGCTGTATACGGTACAGCTGCGGTTACCAACCTTTTGTACACTGTGCACCCCTTGATAGAATATTTTTTCCCGCATACCACCAATAAATCTTATTGCCACTCATCAGACTATCGCTAACATTACTGTGTGACTGATCCCGGGCAGTGTGGTGTCCTGAGCTCGTGGGGGTAACACGCGCTTAATAAGGCCCCAAACTGCCCCTCCGTGTGTGTAGGAAGCATAGGGGGGGTATAGCTGTCACTCACTGCGGGAGTTTCCAAAGTCACGCCCCACAAAGCCCTGTCAATGTAGATGCAAAGGATTGTGGGGGGCGACTTTGGATGCTCCTGCTCTAATTGACCCCCCCCACGCTAAGGTGCAGTTTGGGGTCTTTCTAAGTGCCCAGTCCCCACCCGGGCGTAGGACCTCACTACACTGCCTGGAATCTGCCATTACATTAGGTTTTTTGGGGGGGAGGGTGAACCCCTTGGAAACGCCTCCTGGGTCCCCCGTGTTGGAAATCACTTCCGTACAGTGATGGGGAAGTGTGACTGCAGTGCCAGCTTTGTACTTCCTCCTGCCGGGCACTGAGCAAATGCAAGCAAAGTAATGCGTGTCCGTGTGGGCAGGGCGCCCAGGAGTGGCACTGCAGGGGTTAAGAAAGATTGGCACTACAAATAAAGCAGCCACGGAAAGAGGCCCTGTAATAGATGCCGGGGATAGTGGCTGTGTGAGAGTCCATGCAGGAAGCAGCGTTACCCAGCACTGCTTTTAGCTTGGCTAGATTGTTTAAGGAAGCCAATTAGATTGCATGTTTTTTGTCCGGCTTTGCACCTACAGGAAAGGGAATCCCTCCTCCTGGGGGCGCTGTTATTTGGGCGTTTTCTTTCTACCCTGCAGGTGCTGCCGACACAGGGACCTGTATCTGTGTAACCCCGTCAGTGCTGGTGTGGGTCTGCATTCTACCTGCGGCCCAGTGATATTTATACCCAGAGATGCACACGGGCCTGTGAGATGCGGATCAGAGACACACTGAGGTCGGATAGTGAGACCTCGCGCTCTCGTTTTGCACTGATCAGACTGCACGCTGATATCTTTCTCCGGTTTCCCATAGCGTGCCGTGCGTTTCCTCGGCGCCATCCAAATCCGACACCGCGGATCAGGTTAATGGGGACACGCCAAAAAAAAAAAAAATCCCCTCTCCAGCCAAGTGACGGCTCCAGAACTGGAGTTAATTCCTCCTCCCGTCACCGCAGTTATATTCCATTAGCAGCTTTGCGATTACCAGGGAATTAATTAGCTGTCGGTGGGGGGTGCCTGCTGAAGATCCACATGCATAGAACATGTGCGCCAAACTACACGCATGTATGTCTGTGTCTGGGCAAGATGTGCATTTTAACCCCTTCCTGGCATCCCAAAGCAATCCACCGTGCCATTGAAAATGTCACCCAGGGGGGTGAAAGTACTGCAGAGTGTCACAGCCCAGCGTGGGAGGGCAGTGCGCAGTTCTGCGTGGTGGTAAAGGGTGTGATGAGGTCGCAGGATCGTTCCCTCCCGGAACCAAGGTGGCATTTAAAAATAAATGTTTTGCCAGGAGCGATACCGTGAGATGTACATTGGCACCGCATGCAGATAAATATTGGTTTTCAAGCCTGTCCTGTTGTACAGTACAAAGGACTGCTATGAAATGAGCTAAACCAACAGCTCAAACCGGACTTGTTTTAGGAACCCGAGATTTCCGAACGTGGCCCGATGATGAGAACAAGTCCAACTTTTTGGGGGGATCGATGGGGGCCCGTGTGTAGTTCACAGGATTCATATTTATGAAGAATAGATCAGACCAGGGATGGTGAACTCCAGTCCTCAAGGGCCACCAACAGGTCAGGCTTTCCGGATATCCCTGCTTCAGCACAGGTGGTGCAGTCGAAGACTGAGCCACCTGTGCTGAAGCAGAGAGATCCTGAAAACCTGACCTGTTGGTGGCCCATGCGGACTGGAGTTGGCGACCCCTGAACTAAACCTCCCGCACACCTACATTTGAAGTGGCCATCCCCTCCCCTGTGTAAGCACATCGTCGGTACCTTGCTCCCTGAGCATTTCCTGATCCTTATTTAGTTTATTTTTAGTGTTTTTTTTAAATCTAGCACCTGCTGGTAACCATGGTAACCTGCGCTGCACCGGGCTCCGGAGAGAGCTGCTGTCCACATCCCAGGATATACATATGAAGCACAACATTTGCGAGCATCTTTATATCGTGCCTTGGCACACCGCGGGCGCTATCGGTGTTATAGGGCACAAGGTTCCGATCGGGCACACGGTCCGCAGGGCGTTCCGATTTATACACGGAAGTGGGGCTTCCTCCATCAGGTGGGAGGGGGGCGGGGGTAGACGTGACTGCACAGTATTAAAAAATTCAAATATAACCAATTCCGAAGCATTTGTAAAGGGAAAAGTGCACAGTGAAACATAAGGGGAATTCCTGCCCTGAAGAGCTTGCAATCAATCTGATGACGTGGATGACCGGTTAGGAGCGTGAAGCTTACATCTCGGACGTTGGGGCTCGTGCAGCTGCCATATACAGTTCTATATGTACCATGTGAGGGATCCAGATTACAGAAACATTCAGCCCGTGATGGTTGATAATTTGGGCTGAAAGATTCGATCCCTACAACGTTCCTCCGTAATAAACACCCAGTCCTCATCGTGCCTGCAAATCTCCTGGCTCGCGGCTAACACTGGCATTGCTTTCATCCACCTCTTCCCCCCCCCCCCCCCCCTCCATATATACAGCTGCCCCACTATTTAAATATTGAAAATCAAAATAAGTGCAGAGACGGCAGCTCAGGAACCGGTTTGGGGACGGGCTGAGCAAACAGAGAGACAGGAGAAGCTTTGTATGCGGCAGCAGCTGTGAGCGCAGTGCGGGGGAATGCAGGCCACAGACAGGAGCAATAGGGACTGTTTATACCTTTGCACAGGGGGGGTCAACTCAAGTCATCAAGGGCCACCAACAGGTCGGGTTTTCAGGATATCCCTGCTTCAGCACAGGTGGCTCAATCAGAGCCTTAGTCTTCGACTGAGCGACTGATTGAGCTACCTGTGCTGAAGCAGGTATATCCTGAAAACCTGACCTGTTGGTGGCCCATGAGGACTGTAGTTTGCTATTCATGCCTTAGCAGGTCTGTAACACCGCTACAATCCCCTACCCAGAAGAGCTTACACTCTGTTCTTGTTACAGCAGTTTTATTTTAACCTATTAGCCCCAATATTTGGTTAAACCAATATAAAGGTCTCCTCCTTTCCCTACTGGGGGAGATTTTGCAGGCTTTAGTTCTGTTTACTTGACCAATTGGGTTGTGTTCTTTGGGCAGCTGTTTCCCGGGTTGGTATATCCCGCACCCTGTCCCACGCTGGGATAAAAAATGACCCGGTGACAGCAGAGAGCGCAGAATGAATTCCACGCGGTGCGGTGTGTGTGGCCCTGTTCTCTCTCACCGGGTCTCCGGGGGCCTGAGTCATTACGGGACAGGTGCGGGTCGTGCTGGGCCGCCTCCCGCGCTGGGCCGCCTCCCGTGCTGACCACACACACTAACTTGCTACGTAGATTGTGTTCCCTCCGTAGTGCACTCAGCACTACTTCTGGGAAGTCTGTACAGGAGAGCTTACAATCTAATGTAAAATACATCAAGGACAATCAGTGAGGAGGGAGTTACATTCAGAGAAGCATAAACGCCAAAAGGAATGCGGGACGTTCACTGAAAAGGCAGTGGGTGCATGGAAACGCCTCCCGTCAGAGATGGTGGGATAACCTATAATGAAAGAATGTGTGTAAAAGGAAAAGACTCTGAGCCACGTGACCCTGATCTGTGAGCCACGTGACCCTGATCTGTGAGCCACGTGGTTATCTGCTGTCCATTTCTAGGTGTGGATGAGGTACGAGGCCGATAATAGGGGTTTTGCCAGACAGCACGTGTAGATGTTACTGGGTTCAAACAATTAAAGCCCCGAGAATGCCCCAAAGAGCTCACACTCTAACACTAGGCAGTTAATTTCGATATTGCAGAGTTTGATATCCCAGAAACTCAAGTCTGCCCCTTGCTGCTCCTTCACCACTCACCCTTCTCCCTGCTACTCCTTCACTGCTCACCCTGCGCCCCTTCTGCTCCTTGACCACTCACCCACCCCCTTCTGCTCCTTCACACCTCACCCCGCCTCCTGCTTCTGCTTCACTGCCCACCCTACTGCTCCTTCACCGCTAAACCCTGTCCCCTTCTGCTCCTTCACACCTCACCCTACTGCTCCTTCACCGCTAAACCCTGTCCCCTGCTGCTCCTTCACCGCTCACCCTGCTGCTCCTTCACCGCTCACCCTGCTACTGCTGCACCGCTAAACCCTGTCCCCTGCTGCTCCTTCACCGCTCACCCTACTACTGCTGCACTGCTAAACCCTGTCCCCTACTGCTCCTGCGCAGCTTCACTTAACCCTTTCAATGCAAGGTGTTGCAGGTCCCCACTGGCAGCAAAGGGGTCAAAAGTGAAGTGTAGCACCGTCCATGGTCTGTATTCTCCCATCGCAGCACGCTGCTGGCATCAGAAGGGTTAAACTCGCACACAGACGGGGAGAGAATCACGTTTGTTTTTGGGAAGTGACCACGATGATGGTGTTGGGGACAGGGCCCGGCCCGGGCAGCTGGCAGTGTGACAGCTGTATTTATAGCGCTGGCTCCGTGTACCATGTGACTGGTCACTTGACCAGCCTGTCCCTCCCGGGAGCTCAGCTCTGCCCCTTCTAGAACACGCAGTGTGGCGTGTGCGCCTGTCTGGAGCTGCAGTATGTGCGTGTTGGGACTGGCTGCGTCGCACACAGACGGCATGGAGGCCTCCCCCTCAGCGGAAAACGTACGTGGCAGTGAGTGCAACCGTGTGAGAGAAGTGGGAGCCCGGGAACCGTCCCTGTCCCACAGAGCTTACAATCTAACTGCAGATAGGGGAATGTGGGTTTGTTTCATATTCAGTAGGAAGATGCTGCTTTGTTTGTTGGTGCTGAGTATCTGAGACCCCTGCTCCCAACGTGCCCCATCCCCTCCCCCCTCTCGATAGAATGTCATGTAACCTCGGTGTACCCTTGCCGGGTCTGCCATTGTATGATGCCGCTCGTTACTGTAACCCAGCATTATAGCCAATGGGGAGCGGCCGCCCACTTCGTAGGTCCCCAAGTAATATTCCTTAAAGGAACAAAAACGACCTTTAACCCCCGGCCTCTGCATGTGAGGCTCCGCTTGTTCCAATTCGGGGGAAGCACGTCTTCCAGGAATAGTTGCCCCTTTCCGCGCCTTAGGGGTCACCGTGGGGTACTGATGAGTTAAATGAATGATTATGATTTCCACTAACCACAGGTCCCCTAAAGTAGGGGTGCTCACGTCCAGTGCTGAAGACCCTCCAACAGGTCAGGTTTTCAGGATATCCCTGCTTCTGCACAGGTGGCTCAATCAGTCCTTGCCTCAGCACAGGTGGCTCAATCAGAGGCTCGATCTTCGGCTGAGCCACTGATTGAGACACCTGTGCTGAAGCAGGGATATCTTAAAAACCTGACCTGTTGGTGGCCCTTGAAGACTGCAGTTGCTCACCCCTGGGTTAACATGTAAAATCCGGCTGTAGTGCAGCCTTGGTGCTGCCGCTGTGATATTGAAGCGTCTGATTGGTCACCAGAGCACAATAAGTACTGAAAGCGCAGCGTTTTCCTGCTCAGAACATTACCCATTAATACTGCCGCTGGGAGATCCCGCCTCGAGTACTCGCCAGCTCGGCAATTACTGGCAAACATTCTATAACCGGTGTCAGTGCGGCGGGGCGTCTTGGGAGCAGCGAAGGAGTTAACGTACACCCTCCTCTGTCCCCGGAGATCTTTATCCTCCACGTTGGGGCGGTTTAACACCCTCTGGGGTACAATGCTCCTGGAATGAGGCACAGTACCACT
>NC_134499.1:32064686-32091376 GCF_040206685.1 Ascaphus truei
GTAAACGGACGCTCATTAATCTCAGACAGGTCACCTAACTAAGAAGTGTTTGTTTTGTTTACACGCTGGCGCTGAACTCCGCACTGCGTCGCACAAGCACCTCACCGACACCATGTCCTGCATGGGGGGGGGAGGGGGGGGCTTCACCTTTATAGGACAGGCGTCACTTTCTTCCTCCAAGCTTTGGAAACAAACAATCCTATTGTTTACACAGTGTACCTGGCTTCATAACCGTGGCGGCACTGCAGGGGTCGGGTTACTACGGCTGTCCTGTTTAGATGCCACATGTGGCCCAACACTGGCCTGATCGGTGGCGGCTCTGGTGTTTATACAGTGACATGGAATATATAGACGTGGCTGGGACACCTGTGACACGGGAGGTGGGAGAGCGAGCTGTGCGTGTCCGTATCCGGGCGGATTTTAGACGCATTACGTGGGGAAAGTTCCTTTATTTTGACTTTCTGGCAAATTCACATAACGCACGATCCTGTCCAACCCCGTAACCCATGCAGGAGGGCGACCTGCTGGGACACACACTACACACTACAAACTACTAACACAACGTACACCCCGATCATCAGTACTATATCACACACTGCTATGAAACAACTCAACATACACCCTAACTCTCAATACTATAGCACACTGCGCACGTTAACACAACACTAACACCGCATCATCCTCACACATTGCGCTCATTAACACAACACTAGCACCACATCATCCTCACACACTATTAACACAACACTAACACCGCATCATCCTCACACATTGCGCACATTAACACAACACTAGCACCACATCATCCTCACACACTATTAACACAACACTAACACCGCATCATCCTCACACATTGCGCACGTTAACACAACACTAACACCGCATCATCCTCACACATTGCGCTCATTAACACAACACTAGCACCACATCATCCTCACACACTATTAACACAACACTAACACCGCATCATCCTCACACACTGTGTCTATTAACACAACACTAACACTATCATCCTCACACACTGTGTGTATTAACACACAATTAACACAACACTAACACCGCATCATCCTCACACTGCGTGCATTAACACAACACTAACACTGTCATCCTCACACACTGCAGTTTCTTCATGCATCACAACATGTTTTTAGTAATATATTTTGATAGCCCTGTATAAAGTGGCCGCAGAGTTACTCTCCCTTCACGCTGCGCCCATTCCATGTTTATCCTGTGTCTCACTGATTTGGCTGCGCTATGACGATGATACCGCGTGACGTCAGCCGTCGCTGTTGTAATAGAGATTCCTGCTTGTAGTGCATGAGACGAGAGGGGGGCGTGGCAGAGGCGTGGCCGTGAGTGCCTCGCCCTTATTGGCTGAACCGCTCACGTGCGGCTGACGTCACGCGCCGATCGCTGAAGTCAAAATCCTTTGACTTCCAGCTGCCGGCGTGACATCAGCCGTCGCCGTCGCGCCCACTATGGGCACCCGCGACGGACTGCATGAACTTGCTACGGCGCCCGAACTATAAACACAGCCTTTGCTGTCAGAACTGCATCTCTCAGGAGCCTCTGGCAGAGAACAGGTTAAGTGTGAATATTCCAACCTATGTATTGTGAGCTGGTAACCCAACCCCTGAAGTGTTAAGGGTATAGTGGTCGCAGTATATAGCTACATTGTCACCACTATGACCTGTGTATTGTCCAGACAGTGGGAGCTGAATTCCTCCTGCCTGAGGTAAAACTGGGTGTGATTAATCACTCGGGCACTCCTCTCCCCCCCCCCTCACTCTCTCCTCTCCCCCCGCCCCCTCACTCTCTCCTCTCCCCCCCCCCTCACTCTCTCCTCTCCCCCCCCCACTCTCTCCTCTCCCCCCCCCCTCACTCTCTCCTCTCCCCCCCCCACTCTCTCCTCTCCCCCCCCCCTCACTCTCTCCTCTCCCCCCCCCCCCCTCACTCTCTCCTCGCCCCCCCCTCACTCTCTCCCTGCTCACAGGCACTCTTCTCCCTCCCCCCCACCCCCCTGCTCACATGCACTCTTCTCCCTCCCCCCCACCCCCCTGCTCACATGCACTCTTCTCCCTCCCCCCAACCCCCTGCTCACAGGCACCCTTCTCCCTCCCCCCCTGCTCACAGGCACTCTTCTCCACCCTCCCCCCCCCCCCTGCTCACAGGCACTCTCTTTCCCCAAATGATAGAAGTAATATACACACGTGTTACAATAGCAGAGCTGTGAGAGAGACCTCTTGCAGATGTAGCCCATGGGAAGGTGAATAAGAGGAGTCACAGTGTTTAGTTTAAGGTAAAAACTCATTAACGTTTACTTATCAAAGTCTTCTGGCTTCAAAACAGTGTCCCGAGGGGGGCGTGTTGCCCGGGGGGGGGGGGGCGGGTCACCCAGTTGTCCCGTGCAGTTGTCCCGTGAGGGGGGGTGCGTCCCAGGTGTCCCGTGGGGGGTTGCTGAGGGGTCCCGTGGGGGGAGGGGGGTTGCCCAGGTGTCCTGTTGGGGGGGGGGGGGAGGGTCCCCAGGTGTCCCGTGGGGGAGAGGGTTGCCCGTGTGTCCTGTGGGGGGGGGAGTCGCCCAGGTGTCCTGTGGGGGAGAGGGTCGCCCGTGTGTCCTGTGGGGGGGGGCAGTGTCGCCCATTGTCCCGTGGGGGGGGGCAGTGTCGCCCAGTGTCCCGTGGGGGAGAGGGTCGCCCGTGTGTCCTGTGGGGGGGAGGGTCGCCCAGTGTCCCGTGGGGGGGGGGGCAGTGTCGCCCAGTGTCCCGTGGGGGAGAGGGTCGCCCGGCGATGTGTATCCTGGAACGTTGCGTGTGTTCCTGGTTGTGACCCTGTGCTTGCCGCTCACGCCCTGTGCACGGAACGCGTGTGCAGCTTGCGGTGGCGGCTGTGAGAACGGAGCACGCGTAGAGTATCCTCGGATCCACTGCACCTGACCTACACACGCATGCACATACATAACATACACACACAGAAACACATGCGTGCAAACACGCATATATATGCACATACACCCCCCCGCAGCCCTGCTTGCTTTGGCAGGTATTTTTGTTTGCACAGTTACAGCTTCTTCACTGTGCAGCTATCATTAGAGCGTGCACAGGGGCAGCACCTGCGGGTGCTAACCGGTGAGACATGTATGTAGATGTGCCGTTTCCATACTTACCCAGATTTGGGCCATTCCCAGGGAAGCAGAGGGCGGCTGTGCACTGTTAGCCCCCCTGCTCCCTGTTAGCCCCCCTGCTCCCTGTTAGCCCCCCTGCTCCCTGTTAGCCCCCCTGCTCCCTGTTAGCCCCCCTGCTCCCTGTTAGCCCCCCTGCTCCCTGTTAGCCCCCCTGTCTCCCTGTTAGCCCCCCTGTCTCCCTGTTAGCCCCCCTGTCTCCCTGTTAGCCCCCCTGTCTCCCTGTTAGCCCCCCTGTCTCCCTGTTAGCCCCCCTGTCTCCCTGTTAGCCCCCCTGTCTCCCTGTTAGCCCCCCTGTCTCCCTGTCGGCCCCCCCGTCTCCTCCCTGTCGGCCCCCCCGTCTCCTCCCTGTCGGCCCCCCCGTCTCCTCCCTGTCGGCCCCCCCGTCTCCTCCCTGTCGGCCCCCCCTCCGTCTCCTCCCTGTCGGCCCCCCCCGTCTCCTCCCTGTCGGCCCCCCCCCGTCTCCTCCCTGTCGGCCCCCCCCCGTCTCCTCCCTGTCGGCCCCCCCCGTCTCCTCCCTGTCGGCCCCCCCGTCTCCTCCCTGTCGGCCCCCCCGTCTCCTCCCTGTCGGCCCCCCGTCTCCTCCCTGTCGGCCCCCCCGTCTCCTCCCTGTCCCCCCCCCCCCCCCCGTCTCCTCCCTGTCCCCCCCCCCCCCCCGTCTCCTCCCTGTCGCCCCCCCCCCCCCGTCTCCTCCCTGTCGCCCCCCCCCGTCTCCTCCCTGTCGGCCCCCCCCGTCTCCTCCCTGTCGGCCCCCCCGTCCCCTCCCTGTCGGCCCCCCCGTCCCCTCCCTGTCGGCCCCCCCGTCCCCTCCCTGTCGGCCCCCCCGTCCCCTCCCTGTCGGCCCCCCCCGTCCCCTCCCTGTCGGCCCCCCCGTCTCCTCCCTGTCTGCCCCCCCGTCTCCGCCCTGTCTGCCCCCCCGTCTCCTCCTTGTCTGCCCCCCCGTCTCCGCCCTGTCGCCCCCCCCCCCGTCTCCGCCCTGTCGGCCCCCCTGTCTCCTCCTTGTCTGCCCCCCCCCCTCCCCCCATCTCCGTTAGCTGTGCTTTGGAGATGCGGTTGCATGCTTTTTCTTTCAGACTTTCCCTGCTATGCACCAGTTACATTGCTCCGCATTAAGGGTGGGGGGGGTGGCCGCCCCACACAGTGAGGGGGGGGGGGGCATGCATCACCCGAGAGGGGGGTCCTGCTCCCTAGTACTGTAGTTTGGAGCATAAAGGTGGCAGTCGCTTGCAGCGGGTGTTTCAAAGTTCACAAAATGTTGTCTTTGTTGAACTTGACACCTGCAGAGAGAACACACAACCGCAACAATCCCAGCGAATAACACACAACCGCAACAATCCCAGCGAATAACACACAACCGCAACAATCCCAGCTAATAACACACAACCGCAACAATCCCAGCGAATAACACACAACCGCAACAATCCCAGCGAATAACACACAACCGCAACAATCCCAGCTAATAACACACAACCGCAACAATCCCAGCGAATAAAACCCTCCGATCTGCCTCGCGCAGCAGCGAGTCCAACACCGCAGGGATCGGGGCGAGTTCTGAAGGAAATATATATATATATATATATTATATATAGAAAAAAAACAAACATCACAGCTTGCACGCAATGTACTGGTTCATATAGACAGGTGCTAGTCTCAAATAATAGAAAAACAACATTACCATTCTCTCGTCCGGTAACGACAGACTGCACTCGGTTCTGTAATCATGAAAAACTGTATTGGGCATCTGAATAGAAAAGGTAAGTCACCCAAACCTCTCTGCAGAGCCGCAGGGAAGGTGCAGGGCCTGTCCTTGTGACGGGAGCGACGGCCGCCGGGAGGGGGGAAGGTGCAGGGCCTGTGAGCGCTGCGCACGCGCCCCCTCTCTGCACCTGTGAGCGCGAGCCGGCGGGAAACGCAGGGAAGGTGCAGGGCCTGTCCTTGTGACGGGAGTGACGGCCGCCGGGAGGGGGGAAGGTGCAGGGCCTGTGAGCGCTGCGCACGCGCCCCCTCTCTGCACCTGTGAGCGCGAGCCGGCGGGAAACGCAGGGAAGGTGCAGGGCCTGTCCGTGTGACGGGAGTGACGGCCACCGGGAGGGGGGAGGTGCGGGACCTGTAGTGACGGCCACCGGGAGGGGGGAAGGTGAGCTGCGGTCCGGGTGACGGGGGAGAGTGACGGCCACCGGGAGGGGGGAAGGTGAGCTGCAAGGGGGCCTGAAGCAGTGCTGTGAGTGTGTGAGGCCAATGAGAGGTGTGCGGGGGCGGGCCAAGGGGGCCTGAAGCAGTGGTGTGAGTGTGTGAGGCCAATGAGAGGTGTGCGGGGGCGGGCGGTGAGTGTGTGAGGCCAATGAGAGGTGTGCGGGGGCGGGCGGTGAGTGTGTGAGGCCAATGAGAGGTGTGCGGGGGCGGGCGGTGAGTGTGTGAGGCGAATGAGAGGTGTGCGGGGGCGGGCGGGCCAAGGGACCAATGAGATTGCCGCTAGGGACAGGGAACACAGTACAGACAGAGAAACATACAATGCTTTCAGAAATAATAGTATATAAAGATATAAAGATAGTAAGATAAAACGATACCGTTCTGTGGCTAACGAAATGCTTTTATTTGTGCGAGCTTTCGAGATACACTGATCTCTTCTTCCGGCGATGTTACAATGAAATGAAGCTAAAAAAGTGTTTTTACTTTAAAACAGTGTCTCTTGGAATGTTATCTGTGACTGTGAAGCCGATCCCTCCCCCGGTGCAGTATGCGATTTTATGACTTGAGGTGTTAATAGGTCCTTGAATGGTGTGTGTGTGGTTATACAGGTTATACAGCGCCCACAGTTTATACAGCGCTTTACACAAGGTGTGTGTGGAGTGGCAGTGTATATAAATGGTAGGTGTAGAAATATACATATACATACACACACTGTTTTTAAGTTAAACGTTGCTTGCTTTATTCAATGTAACATCGCCGGAAGAAGAGATCAGTGTATCTCGGAAGCTCGCACAAATAAAAGCATTTCGTTAGCCACAGAACGGTATCGTCTATTCGTTTCTGATATATATATATAGATCGCACACTGGAAGATAAAACCACGTTGTACAGTCACGTTTATTTACGCAGCACTGTCTGGGAACCGGTGTTAACTCCTTCACCGCTGGAGAGCTGTTACATGAAGCAGATCTCGCCCGGAGTATCTCCCTGACATGAACTCGCCTCCCTAGGTTCATGTGACAGGTTTGTAGCTCTGCTTACCTTTCCTTTAAACAGTCTTTGGCATACTCATTAGTACTCTGCGCTGCCGCGTGCTCACATTCCTGCACATGCCAGTCAGCAGGACACGTTGGGGTAATAACTTCCCAGGCCTGGAGCTGAAACTCCCGGATTCTCCGATACACCGGGGAACGTGTCTTGGCAGAGCAGGACTGATTTAGCTCTCGCCCTGCTTATGTATTTATAAAATATTTTACCAGGAAGAAATACATTGAGAGTTACCTCTCGTTTTCAGGTATGTCCTGGGCACAGACTCCCCCTGCACTCTCGCCCTGTTTTGGGTGCTGTAGACCAGTGGTTTCCAACAATACTTTTGTTAAGGAACCCTAAGTGGAATTCTTAGGAACCCCAACCCTCTCTAATAGCGCGTCTGAGATCAGATGCATTGTAAGGAACCCCAACCCCCTCTAATAGCGCGTCTGAGATCAGATGCATTGTAAGGAACCCCAACCCTCTCTAATAGTGCGTCTGAGCTCAGATACATTGTAAGGAACCCCAACCCTCTCTAATAGCGCGTCTGAGATCAGATGCATTGTAAGGAACCCCAACCCTCTCTAATAGCGCGTCTGAGATCAGATGCATTGTAAATTCTTCTGGATTTGGTATAATTTTAAAATGACCTGAAAATGACAGGGACCCCTTTAGGGATACCCGGAGAACCGAAGGGTTCCTAGGAACACTGGTTGAAAAAACACTGCTCTAGAACTCCTGTCCTTGTCCCCGGTACCGAGTCATTACCAGCTGTCGGAAGAGGACAATGGTGCAATCAGATACTTTGTTTAAAAATAACAAATATCGGGGTTAATCACCATCACCTTTTAAACCCTTCCGTGGAAAAAAAGCACAAGCAGCCTATTACAGAGCAATATACTGTATCTACACACCGCCGCCGGGAACTGGCTCTGCGGGGGTTAAACGCACAGAATGCTTTCTTTGTGTGTTAGTTTTGTGAGAGTGTATTTAATCGTGTCCCATGTGCAGGGATTCCAGCCTTTCTTTGTAACGCTGCCAGGCGCCTGTGCATTGGCTCGTTCTCGGCAGGTAATAATGGCCGAGACTTGTATGTAATACGCGTTCCAAGGAGAAATAAACCAACGCACATCGTTACATCAGCGATTCTCAACTCCAGTCCTCCTGCCCCACCAACAGGGCAGGTTTTCAGGATATCCCAGCTTCGGCACAGGTGGCTCAATCAAAGGCTCAGATTGAGCTACCTGTGCTGAAGCAGGACTGATTGAGCCATATGTACAGAAGCATGGATTGATTGAGCCACATAGATACCTGTCTTGAAGCAGGGATATCCTGAAAACCTGACCTGTTGGGTGGCCCTTGAGGACTGGAGTTTCCCGCCCCTGCGCTGCGCCCTTCTCGGGCGGATGCAGTTGTGTTTGCGTGCTGTAAATAAGAACAGAAAGTCTATACAGTGCACACCGTGTGTTTCCCGGCCACCTTAGTGTCCGTATTCGCCTGGTTACACGGACACGCGATACTCTGTCCGTATCCCTGCATCTGCAGAGCATTACACCAGGGCGGGGTTTCTGCAGCAACACGAGGGTTAACGCGGGGTAACGTAACCACGGAGGAGCGCGCACTTATCGGGAATGCAGCAACGACCTTTAGGGAACATCGTATAGTGAGACTGCGCTCGTCCTGCTCACCGTCGTCGTCGCCGCATGGTTTCAAATGATGGTGCAGGCGTTACATAGCTGAGCGCTCCTAATGGAGCAATTCAAGCAATATTCTATATGGTTTGTTTTTTAAATAAATAATTTCTGTAGTATTGGATCATTCTTTCTACCTTTTTTTTTTTTTTTATTAAACTCAATGCTGTTTTTTATGAGTTTAATAAATTGAGCGTCCTTTGATTTCTATAGCAGGTTTTAGCCCACCTCCCCAGCAGTGCAAGATCTTTGCAACACTTTCCTGTTTTTTGATCATTTGTTGCCCAATATTCCCAGCAATTTGAGCTGCAAACTGTAACAATAGATAATGTTACCTTGGTAATATCAGGATACATTGTAGCTGCTGAGTTACAACTGACCAGGTAGCAGCAAACACGAAGTGCAAACTTTAGCTCAAGGTACATGTGAAAATGAAAATAAAGGCAGAAATGCAGTGCAATAATGCTAGAAATATCTGAAAGTGCTGATAAAGACTGTAAATGTCCAGCTCGCACGATGTGAGATAAAAACAAGTGTTTTATCACAGAGTGGGGTCTCGGAGTGGATCTCGGAGGTGTGCTGCGGTGTCGGAGGTCCGTGGTAAGTGCGCATGCAGACCGGGAGCTGGGGGAGATCAGCCCTGAGGAGGGAAGCCTCAGAGTGACATATCCCTGGGCCCAGAGTGATCACATTGCTTTTGTTTGCCTGGCAGCACGCGAGTTTGGCCTTACACTGCTCTGTGTGTATGTTTGTATGTCCGGCCTTGTTCTCTCCTCCTATAGACCACAGAGCCCTAGCACACCGCAGCACACCTCCGAGATCCACCTGGAGACATCACATGGTGGTTAAGATGTTTGTGGCTGGACATCTACAGCCTTTATCAGCACTTTTATCAGATTTTAATAGCATTATTGCACTGTGTTTTTTCCCTTTACTGTTATTTTCACATGTACCTTGAGCTACAGTTTGCACTTGGTGTTTGCTGCTCACCCTGTGGTTGTTGGAAACGGAGCTGCATCTTGCACAAGGTTTTGTTCGTATCAATCAGTTTTGATTGCTCTTTATTATCATTTTTGTTCTTTTTAATCCCTTACAAAAAAAATCACTTGATTTTACTGATTTCACCATTGGTGGTTGATTTGCACTTGTTCTGCTGAAGAATTGATTTGAAACTGAAAGGCAGCCATTTAGTGAACCCTGGAAGCAGGATCTGTGCTGATCGATCACGGGGGAACCAATCGATCGGTCAGCTTCGGTAATTAGTTTTCAATAAAGGTAATCAAAGCCTGCATAGCAATTTATTTTTTAATGTCTTTCTTTTTTTAATTTCTTTAATTAAGCTGCATGGATTGCCCTTTTATTATTTATTTCGGTTCCTAACTGGGACTGCCCCAGTAATGCGGTGACACGCAGAGCATTAGCTGAGTGGATGCGCAGAGCATCTAGTGGGGGACCCTCTTGTGTTGTGTGCCCCGTTGCTGGAGACATTATCCTCCTCTCACCTCCTGGGTAAGCGGAGATGTGTGTTTAGTGAATCAGGCTGCAGGGAACTTGCCGATCCAGTTTGGGAGTGAGGAGCTGGGCCCGCGCTCGGTACACTCACCCTCGCGTCAGCCAGCGGTGTGCTCCGGGCATGTGCAGGACGGCCTCACCGAGGGGCCGTTGTCTTCTCCCTGCATCTGGCTGGTGTCATAGCTTTGAGGGGTGGCTGCTGTTGGCCTGACAAACATGGCGTGGTGTTGGTGTTTTAATAGTTGCGCTGTTCTCAGTTTGGTGAGACTTTGGTCAGACGTTTATTTATTATTTATTTATTTATAAAATATTTTACCAGGAAGTAATACATTGAGAGTTACCGCTCGTTTTCAAGTATGTCCTGGGCACAGAGTAAAACAAAATAATACATGGTTACAAATACAGTTACATAAATGAACAAGGTATACATTATATACAAGACATTGCATGCACAGTTAAAGTTTCACAGGGACTTGCTAAATAAAGCCGTTCCCTGGTGGTGACGGGCCGCCCGAGCACAGACTGCACGGGAGGCAGGGTGGGGGTTTGTGCAGCGGATGAGTGTGACCTCAGGACACGACACACTCCTCACACAGGGTGTGTTACATTGCGGAGCCGGTGTTCAGTATTGCAGTATAGCATTGGGTTCTCCTGCCCATTGATGAGCTAGCATTTGAGCCCCTCCCCTCTAACCAATGGTATTACAAGGGTACAAGGCTATGGTCCAGGTTTACCAGGTGGCGCTCAGCCCTAACGGGCCTTAAATGGCTACGCACCATTTGGTAGATCATGCCCTATGTGCATGTCATCTGTTTGTGTGGGGAGTGTGAGCATAAGATATTTCCTATTTACTCACAGGAGGAGTTGGATGAGGCATATCTAATATCTGTTTTGAGACGGGATGAGAGGTACGTGTCCCTGCAGCTGTGTATTAGGAGGGGGTGAGAGGTATGTGTCCCTGGCAGCTGTGTATTAGGAGGGGGTGAGAGGTATGTGTCCCTGATAGCTGTGTATTAGGAAGGGGTGAGAGGTATGTGTCCCTGATAGCTGTGTATGAGGGGTGGGAGAGGGGTATGTGTCCCTGATAGCTGTGTATTAGGAGGGGGTGTGAGGGGTATGTGTCCCTGATAGCTGTGTATTAGGAGGGGGTGTGAGGGGTATGTTTCCCTGATAGCTGTGTATTAGGAGGGGGTGAGGGGTATGTGTCCCTGATAGCTGTGTATTAGGAGGGGGTGTGAGGGGTATGTGTCACTGATAGCTGTGTATTAGGAGGGGGTGAGGGGTATGTGTCCCTGATGACTGTATATTAGGAGTAGGTGAGAGGTACGTGTCCCTGATGTCTGTGTATTAGGATGGGGTGAGAGGTATATGTTGTTGTTGTATGAGTCCTTATTCCTGGGATGTTGTACACAGGATCTGATTTTGCCTGCGGGATCAGACACGGCAGGGGGAGGGGGCACAGTCATGGGGAGGGGGCACAGTCATTTCCTTGTGTATAGCAGCCGGCTGTAACCTGTGTACCTGGGTTTCTCTTTGCTGTATTTAGCTGCCATAAACATGAGCTGTCCCAGAATACAATGAAGTCATCAGAATGCTAGTTTCCCTTAACCCTGTCACTGCCATGCCGCCTCCCTTCACTCCTCCCCTCCCAAGAGAATTAACCCCTCACTACTCTGAGCTGAGGCTACATTTAACCCCTCCAAAAGCAAATCACTTGAATGCCCCTCCCCCCCCCCCCCCCCCCCCCACGAGAGAAAGAATACAATTTAACAGTAATTATTGTGCCTTATGTTTCAGTGATTTCCATTTAATAAGGTGATGGGGTGGAACATATTCCCAGAGCAGGGATAGAGGATTGGGGAGATACAATGAATGCTTCGATGACCAATAAGTGGCTAGTATAGAACCACCCCCAATTAATACCAGCATGCAGGCACAGGTAACGCTATAATCGGGTAAGCGAAAGTCCGCATTGTGGAGGATCAGGCACAATGCGTCTCCACCTTAGTAAGTAGATTAATGTGTGCGATCCATCACACACATACTGTATATATGTAACAGCTGCTTACAGGCTATTGGCAAATTAATAAAGCCACAGTGTGCTTCAAATAACTCCGAATAGGATAGTGCAATGCTATTCTGTAACTCGGGTCAGCAGTACAGATACTATTAGGAGCCAATGGTTGAGTGATACATAGGGTACCCAACGTATATTATTTGATTATGCTCCAAGGATGTAAACCATAGATATAGTGAAAACCAGTACTGTTTATAATCATTTAAATCAGAGAATATATAGCACTACACCCCATTCCTAATGGGTTTAATAGGAGTAAGCACCTGTTAGAAAACGCCCAAATCATATTAGATACGCAGAACTCGTGTGTGTGTGTGTGTGTGTGTGTGTGTGTGTGTGTGTGTGTGTGTGGTGTGTGTGTGGGTGTGTGTGTGTGTGTGTGTGTGTGTATTAATATATATATATATATTTTTTTTAATACATACATGTATATCTATTAATACATATCTATATCTACACATACATATCTACAAACACATATACACACACGTACATACATACACAATAAGCTGCTGGGCATAGAGAATAGCACATAATTATAGTACAAAATCACAGTACTGCAAGGGCAGGAAATGGTAGCGGCTCAGGATAACCCTCATGTGGCAGAGGCCTTTACTGCAGCTGAAGTTCCGTCCCTGAAACGCGCGTCGGGGCGGTTTCTCTGATGACCGCCGGTGTGATCTTGACCTACCGGCTTTTCCAGGTGATGTAGGTGGGATCTTTTTTTACAACGCACTGCAGGAATTAGCCAGTTAAGGGACCTAAGTCAGGTTAGTACGACGCAACGCGCATTCTAGAGTGGTGTTTTGCCGTTTCAGGCCTGCGCTCACTGAGGGTTACCCTGAGCCGCTGCGATTTCCTCCCCTTGCAGTACGGTGATTGTGCTATTCTCTGTGCCCAGCACCTTATTGTGTATGTGTGTGTGTGAATAGACTTATTATGAGATCTGCGTATCTAATACGATTTGGGCGTTTTCTGACAGGTGCTTACTCCTATTAAACCCATTAGGAATGGGGTGTAGTGCTATATATGCTCTGATTTAGATGATTATAAACAGTACTGGTTTTCACTATATCTATGGTTTACATCCTTGGAGCATAATCAAATAATATACGTTGGGTACCCTATGTATCACTCAACCATTGGCTCCTAATAGTATCTGTACTGCAGACCCGAGTTACAGAATAGCATTGCACTATCCTATTCGGAGTTATTTGAAGCACACTGTGGCTTTATTAATTTGCCAATAGCCTGTAAGCAGCTGTTACATATATACAGTATGTGTGTGATGGATCGCACACATTAATCTACTTACTAAGGTGGAGACACATTGTGCCTGATCCTCCACAATGCGGACTTTCTTACCCGATTATAGCGTTACCTGTCCCTGGCAGGCTGGTATTAATTGGGGGTGGTTCTATACTAGCCACTTATTGGTCATCGAAGCATTCATTGTATCTCCCCAATCCTCTATCCCTGCTCTGGGAATATGTTCCACCCCATCACCTTAGTAATTATTGTGCCTTATGTTTCAGTGATTTCCATTTAATGTTACATTGTATTCTCTCTCATGGGGGGGTCAATTCAAGTGATTTGCTTTTGGATGGCTCTGCTGCGGCGATCCATTTTTTGTCTTCACTTGATCCCTAATCCCAGTACTGCACCCATGATGGTGTCACACTGTATTTACTTGGCTATTGTCTGCACACACTTTAGGGGTTGATCAGGTTCCATGCTTGTGGTTTGTTGCTTCATTTAACCCCTGCCTGTCCACACCCCGGTTATGGCACCCGCTGATAGCGTGCGGAACAATGTCTCCCCTGTTTGAGCCAATGAATGTGATGATCTGTGTGATACCCCGGGCAGGGGCGGCTGGGAAGATTGTGTATGCAGCAGTGAGTGCAGTATATCAGGGGTTGGCCAAGTCCAGTCCAGGGCTGCCAGCAGGTCAGGTTTTCAGAAAATCCCTGCTTCAGCACAGGTGGCTTAATCAGTGACTGTCTTAATCTGTACCACCTGTGCTGAAGCAGGGATATCCTGAAAACCTGACCTGTTGGAGGCACTTGATGACTGGAGTTACCTACCCCTGCAGTGCATGAACACAGATACATTGAATTCCTGCCTCAAATAGTTGATGTGGGTTCTGATCCCTGGTACCATGAAAGTTGAGTCACAAAGCGTCTGTGGTGGGATTTTATTAGCCAAACGTGTTCAGCAATGCCAGTAACAATGTGCACGCAGCCGCATCGAGCCCTACACCCTCCCAAATACTATGTCACCGTAAGTAACATCGGAGCAATACGTCAAATAAAAGCCTGGTGCTCGGGGTCCGGCAGAGGGCGGCAGGGCGACAGCTGCGGTGTGAGCACTCGCCCGCAAAACATCATCTGCTATTTTTAACACGTTTCAGCGTTTATATGGTATTAAATCCAGCCGTGGCATTTTATATGGGCAAATACCAGGTGACACGCTGCACCGCAGAGTGCTGAGACAGGCGTGGGGATTCCTGTGCTGCAGCGGGCGCTTTGTTAGATGCAACCGATGCAGGCTATGCAGATATTCGGTTAGGGTTATAGAGCAGGGGGGCAAAACTCCAGTCCTCAAGCCCCCCCCTCTCCCAACCGGTCAGCTTTCCCTGATATCCCAGCTTCTGAGCCTTTGATTGAGCCACCTGTGCTGAAGCAGGGATATTCTGAAAACCTGACCTGTTGGCTTGAGGACTGGAGTTTGGCACTCTTGGGTTATAGCGTAACCCAGAAGCCTTGTATAAGAGGGGAGCGTCGGCGTTCAAACACCCGCACACCTGTACGAGACTAAAACAAACGCTTTTATCTAAGATCCCATCTGCCTGCTAAACCGTGACCCGCTTCAGCGACAATAGCTTCCATACAGACCCCCGGCTTGTTGTAAACCGCCGCCACACGGCACCTTCTCCCGCGCGTCTACAGACCGCGTGATCGGATTATAGCCGCAGAACGGGCCACGTTACACGCAGATATCCCGGGAACAGAACCAGGATCTTCCGATCAATCCCTGGATAGAAACTTCTGCTCATGGGCGAGATTTAAACCCCCTTTCACTGCCAGCGGCGCGACGCAGTGGGTCGCACGAGCCGCTGGCAGCCAAGGGGTTAAAAGTCCGTGTCGGGGGAGCCATGAGTTCCTGACCCCTCTGGCAGGGAAAGGGTTACAGGTTTGTAATTGACATGGTGCCTGCCCTTTTGTGTGGGATCCCCCCTCCCCCGGTGTTTGGGGTGTCCGAATCCCCTTCTCTGGGTGCCAGGTGACACTATTGCTGGATAGGTAGACAATGGGTTAAATGAAGTCACCTCTTCCCATGGGTAGCTCCGCCTCCAGGGGCGGGGCCAGGGGATGGCCCCTGATTGACAGTTTCAGGTGGTGAGACACCGGCTGTGACTCGGGAGCAGCTGAGCGCTCAGACATGTGGGAGCAGCGAGTGGGGACACACACACTGGGAGAAGGTCCTGAGGCTGCACAACCGGCAGGTGAGGAACCCTGTGCTGTGAGGGTGAGGAGGCAAGGAGTGAGCACTCACTGTGCTGTGTGTGAGGAGGCAGGGAGTGAGCACTCACTGTGCAGTGTGAGGCAGGGAGGGAGTGCTCACTGTGCTGTGTGTGTGAGGAGGCAGGGAGTGAGCGCTCACTGTGCAGTGTGAGGCAGGGAGGGAGTGCTCACTGTGCTGTGTGTGTGAGGAGGCAGGGAGGGAGTGCTCACTGTGCTGTGAGTGTAAGGAGGCAGGGAGTGCTCACTGTGCTGTGATTGTAAAGAGGCAGGGAGTGCTCACTGTGCTGTGAGTGTGAGGAGGCAGGGAGTGCTCGCTGTGAGTGTGAGCCGGCAGGGAGGGAGTGCTCGCTGTGCGGTGTGTGAGGAGGCAGAGAGAGCGCTCACTGTGCTGTGAGTGTGAGGAGGCAGTGAGGGAGTGCTCACTGCTGTGAGGAGGCAGGGAAGGGGCGCTCACTGTGCTGAGTGTGAGGAGGCAGGGAGTGAGCGCTCACTGTGCTGTGTGTGAGGAGGCAGAGCGAGTGCTCACTGTGCTGAGTGAGGCAGGGAGAGAGCGCTCCCTGTGTGGGAGTGCTCACTATGCTGTGAGAGAGCGATCCCTGTGTGGGAGTGCTCACTGTGCTGTGTGTGGGAGTGCTCCCTGTGCTGTGTGGGAGCAAGCACTCACGGTGAGTATAAGAGGGCAGGGAGCAACCGCTACGGTGAGTGAGGAGGTAGGAAGGGAGCCCTCATGGTGAATGTGAGGAGACTGGGAGCGGACGCTCACGGTTAGACGAGGCGCAAGCACTTGCAGTGAGTGTGAGGCAGGGTGCGAGTGCTCACCTTGAGTGTTAGGCAGGTAAGCGAGCCCTCGCATTGAGTGTGTGGCAAGGTGCAAGTGCTCGCAGTCAGTGTTGAAGCGGAGTGCGAGTGCTTGCAGTAATGAGGCAGGGAAGCGAGCCCTCGCAGTGAGTGTGAGCGAGCACTCGTTGTGCTGTCCTGCTGTCCTGCTGAGGTGCAAGCAGGTTATCACTCCTCAATGGGAACATGCGGTAATACAAAGCAGTAAAAAGTATCACGCCTTCAGTGTCATCGTCTCACTTGGAGAACAGAAATCCAGAGACCTTGTTTCCCTTCCATACTCCCCGCTGCTAATCTCTCTGCCGTGTGTTGGTAAAAGCCGGGTGGGGCGCCGCTGGGCCGGGTGGGCGCCGCTGGGCCGGGTGGGCGCCGCTGGGCCGGGTGGGGCGCCGCTGGGCCGGGTGGGCGCCGCAGGGCCGGGTGGGGCGCCGCAGGGCCGGGTGGGGCGCCGCAGGGCCGGGTGGGCGCGCCGCTGGGCCGGGTGGGCGCGCCGCTGGGCCGGGTGGGCGCCGCTGGGCCGGGTGGGCGCCGCTGGGCCGGGTGGGGCGCCGCTGGGCCGGGTGGGCGCCGCTGGGCCGGGTGGGCGCCGCTGGGCCGGGTGGGCGCCGCTGGGCCGGGTGGGGCGCCGAAGGGCCGGGTGGGGCGCCGCAGGGCCGGGTGGGGCGCCGCTGGGCCGGGTGGGGCGCCGCTGGGCCGGGTGGGCGCGCCGCTGGGCCGGGTGGGCGCCGCTGGGCCGGGTGGGCGCCGCTGGGCCGGGTGGGCACCACATGGCAGACCTGGCAGTGTTCGTCAAGACCACTTTCCGTTCATTGGCGAAAAGTGCTTGGAGATACTTTGTACCATTATACAGAGCTGCTTGTTTCTTTCTAGAGGCCTATCCACCCATTAATAATGACACGTTAGACCTGCGTCGGCGAGCGGTCTTCGTGTGTCCGACACCTCGCTAGGATACGTTTTAGTTTGTTCCCACAGGGAGAAGTGGCGTTACCCACACCTGGTGTACAGAGTCATCCGCCGGCACACAGTGTTGCCGTGTATCACCTTCCTGCTTCCATGTGTGCAGCCTGATGGCAGGGACACATCGTGTGCAGTGTGAGGCCGGAGTGGCCAACTCCAGTCCTCAAGGGCCACCAACAGGTCAGGCGTTCAGGATATCCCTGCTTCAGCACAGGTGGCTCAATCTGAGCCACTGATTGAGCCACCTGTGCTGAAGCAGGGATATTGGTAAACCCTAATCTGTTGGTGGCCCTTGAGTCCAAGATGGCCCTTGGAGTTGGCCAGTCGAAGACTGAGCCACTGATTGAGCCACCTATGCTGAAGCAGGGATATCCTGAAAACCTGACCTGTTCGTGGCCCTTGAGGACTGTTGGCCCTTGAGGACTGTTACTCCTGGGTAAGGGGATGTGTGTATATATAGCGAGAAGGGGGTTGGTATATCTTTGCAAGTCTGCTGCCTCTCTGCTAGTGTACCCTAAGCTTGTTTGAGGCAGGCAGTGTGCTCTGAAAGTTCTATGTACAGAGCCTGGCACATTATCAGAACGGTGTTATTGTGAGGGAGTGTGTGTTCTGCGCTCTATACATAGATTGTAATCGTCACTAAACGTGCACAGTGACACTGACACATTCACAGGAACACGTCAACACAAAATGTGTGTGGCATCCTGCTAAATGATCTTGTATAGAAATGGGAAAAGCACTCAGTGCCCCGCAGAGCTGACACTCTAACTTGGATGTAGTGATACTGTGTGCTCCGTGGGACGAGGATTGCTAAGCAATGGAACATGTTTCTGTAATACCTTCCCCATAGCATTGGCAGCAGTGGGACTGGCAGGGGAAGGGTTACATGTCCGGTGGCGGGGAGGAGGGTGTCACACAGGCTTCTGCTGACCGCTAAGAAAGGTTCATTGTTAGAATAGAAGAAAGGCCCCTGGCACCTCTAATCCGGCCTGCAGCCTCCTGACCACTGACCACGCCAGGGATTTGAGGATTACAGGGGGGCGGGGAGGGGGAGGGCTGATTAAAACCCCCTTCATATAGTGCAGCCCTCTGTGAGATACGGGCTTAAGCCTGGCACTGCCGGAGCAGCCAGCGAGGGGTTAGTGACCTGCCAGAGTGAGCGTGGAAACTCCCGTACACTCCAGGTGGGACAGGAGGGGAGTCCCTTAGTGTTTTAGTGATGTCACCTGTGAGGGTTTTGGGACTAATTTGCAATCGCCCCGAGGGTTGCGAGATCCAGATTTATCACCATGGCTCTGTGTAATACACACTGCACTGAGGTGTGCGATACGAGTTTATATACACACTGTATTCAGTGCTAAGCTGTGAGATATACTACACATCACTGAGATGTATTTTATATATATATACTGTATATATATATACACATATATATATATACTCTCTGTCTCTCTGTCTCTCTGTCTATCTGTCTCTCTGTCTCTCTCTCTGTCTCTCTGTCTGTCTGTCTCTCTCTCTGTCTCTCTGTCTCTCTGTCTCTCTGTCTCTCTGTCTGTCTGTCTGTCTGTCTCTCTGTCTCTCTGTCTCTCTGTCTCTCTGTCTCTCTGTCTCTCTGTCTCTCTGTCTCTCTGTCTCTCTGTCTCTCTGTCTCTCTGTCTCTCTGTCTCTCTGTCTCTCTGTCTCTCTGTCTCTCTGTCTGTCTGTCTCCCTGAGATATGAGATCTCCATCTGCTCCTCCGGTGTGTGCGGGGGTTTGGGGTGTTGGGGCAGCAACGCATTTGTAAATGGATTTTTTTTTCTTGGACCTGGGTGTACCCCCGAAACCAAAACGCGCTATTTTCAGCTCTGGGGACCCCACGCTTCCCAATTTATAATTAAAGTTTTCGGTGTCGGTGCTTCCCATGTAGAATTCAATATGGCAGCCGGCATTGTCCAGTAGGAAGCTGCATCCAATGACCCTGCAGCTTCCTATTGGCCAGTGGAGCCCGCAAATTTGGTGGCCACATTGTATGCCCGGAAGGGCCTTCCAACATCAGTGAGTATACAGGTCCCAATCCTGGGTCCCCAGGGGACGGCACAGTTCAGCGCCCGAGGACCCACCAGTCCCAGCTATGTAACATAAGGAAACATTCTCCCAGGATGCATTGCTGCTTGGCGTGACCCTGTGGCTTCGCTGGCTGTCATATGAGCGTACCTGGGCCCTGGCGTGTGTCCTGTATCACAGCTGCCCTCTCTCTCTCACACAGATCGAGCGGCTGGAGGGGGGGGGCCTCTCTCAGGCATTCAGCATGGTGTCCTCGGGGGCGGACAGCATGCTGGGGTCCGATTCGCCTGACGGGACCCCGGACCCTCAGCGTACCAAGGCGGCCATCCTGCAGCTGCAGCAGAAGATCCTCAAACTGACGGAACAGATCAAGATCGAGCAGACGGCGAGAGACGACAATGTGGCCGAGTATCTCAAGCTGGCCAACAACGCTGACCGTCAGCAGGGCGCCCGTATCAAGCAGGTGAGAGGTGTGAGGGGGGTCAACTGCGAGAGAGGCTGCAGCACGGGGGAGATTCCTTACCGATATATTCTACTACCGATCCTTCTGGTGTCTGCTGTAAATCCTCACATGAAGAAGGGAGATGTGTCCTTCTGAAGAAGCAGAAGCCAGGAGGAATCTCTATACGTTGCAGCCTCTCTGATACTTTCCAGTATTGGCAATGCTGAGCGCTTGATTCCTAATTTGGGGGAAGTGGCCCCATTTAACACCCAAATGGGATGTCCACACCTACCACGCCTGACTCTCTCCCTCTTTTTCTCTCCCTCTTTCTTTCCCTCTTTCTCTCGCTTTCCCTCTTTCTCTCTCTTCCTTCTTTCCCTATCTCTTTCCCTCTTTCTCTCTCTCTTTCCCTCTTTCTCTCTCTCTTTCCCACTTTTTTTCTCTCTCTCTCTCTCTCTTTCCCTCTTTCTCTATCTCTTTCCCTCTCTCTCTTTCCCTCTCTCTCTCTTTCCCTCTTTCTCTCTCTCTTTTTCCCCCTCTCTCTCTCTTTCCCTCTCTCCCTCTCCCTCTCTTTCTCTCTCTCTTTCCCTCTTTCTCTCTCTCTTTCCCTCTCTTTCTCTCTCTTTCCCTCTCCGCCTCCCCCCAGGTGTTTGAGAAGAAGAACCAGAAGTCCTCTCAGACCATCCTGCACCTGCAGAGGAAGTTGGAGCATTATCACCGCAAGCTGCGCGAGGCTGAGCAGAACGGGATTGTCAGGCAGCCCAAGGACGTCTTCCGGGACATGCATCAGGGGCTGAAGGGCGTGGGGGCCAAAGTGACCGGCTTCAGTGAGGGGGTGGTGGACAGTGTCCGGGGAGGGCTGTCCACCTTCTCCCAGGCCACTCACTCCGCGGCGGGCGCTGTGGTGTCCAAGCCCCGTGAGATCGCGACCATACTGCGCAACCGTTTCGGAAGCGCTGACAACATCTCATCCCTGGATGACCCTGCGGCCCTGTCTACCATGCAGGGGGAGGACGTGGGGCCCGGGAGGGGGCTGGGGTCCTTGAACATGTTCCACGCCAGTTCCAAATACGAGAGCGAGGAGGACTGCTCCAGCGCAACGTCTGGGTCGATAGGGGGCAACAGCATCAGCGGGGGGCCCGGCGGGGGTGGGGGAGGAGGAGGTAGCTCTCGGACAAACACCATGGACCTGCACGGACTGACGGGACTCGACATGGTGTTACAAGAGATCCATGAGACGCGGGATGCCCAAGCGCGGCTGGAAGAGTCCTTGGAGGGACTGAGAGGTCAATACCAGAGAGACTACTCCTTTATCCTGCAGGCCCTGCAAGAGGAGAGATACAGGTTTGTCGGGGAGCGACGCTATGGGGGAGAGGGAAGGGCTGGAACTGGGTGTCATGAACGAGCAAGTAGAGGTGGAGGCATCTCCGGGAGCGTGCTCGGATCAGTCCATCACAAGGGGATCCACATAGCAAACATATGGGCAGGTCACGGCATATGCAATGACTGCTTATGATTAAGTAATAATCCCTGAAGAACAGGACATTACTGGCCAATAATGCCCTGGCTGGAAGAGTTGAAGGCCCGAGGCGAAGCCGAGGGACTTTAACCCAGCCAGGGCATTATTGGCCAGTAATGCCCTGTTCTTCAGGGATTATTACTATTATAGGCTACATGTAGGCTTATTTCATAAATAATAGACACTTTTGTATAGTTAAATAGATTTTTTTTATTAAAATAAAATAGTAAATACATGAAACCACCTCTATATACTCTTACACTGCAGATATCTATATCCACACACTGCCGCCTCCTCTGTGTACACACACACACACACACACACACAGCAGCTCACACACAAACTGCTGCTACACACACACACACACACACACACACACACAAAACAGCACACCATACACAACACAGTGCCTCTACACACATACACACACACTGGAGCTCTAGACACACAACACAGCACCTCCTCTACAGTCACTACACAGCACCTCTACACACACAGCAGCAGCTCTACACACACACACAACCTCTGCTGCTACACACACATGCTACACCCATAAACACTGCTACTGACACACACACACACACACACACACACAGTAGCTCTATATACACACACACACACACACATCAGCTCTACACTCACACAAACAGCTGCTACACATACAACAGCACGACACACACACACTGCAGCCACAATAAAAAATGCAGCCACTTACTAAACTTTGCACTCTCCCCCCCAGCTCTACACACAACACAACACAGCACAACACAGCACCTCTACACCCATTCCCCTCACACACACACACACACACACACACACACAACACTGCACCTCTATACACAACACACTTATTTGCAGTCTCCCCCTTCCCCCCCCAATTCAACTGAATCTGCTCAGAAAATCTCAGTCAGCTCGGGAGGGGGAGGAGTGAAACCGTGGCTGATACTTTTTGACCAATCCCCTGCCATGTCTCAGAGCTTTCACTTAATTCAAACCAATCCCCTGCCCTGTCTCAGCTGTTCTGAAAGCTGATTGGCTGGAAATAAACAGATTGAAAACTGCATTTTGCAAACTGCTGAAATTCAGGGCATTACTGTGGATAAAGCCCGGAATTTTAACCAATCAGAGAGCAGGGTTTTCAATAATGCCCTGAATTTTACTGCTTTAGCCTATAATTACTGGTAACCCACTCAATGGTCCATCAGTTGGGACGAGTACGTGTGTGCGTCTCAGTACGTGTGTGTGTGTGTCTCAGTACGTGTGTGTGCGTCTCAGTACGTGTGTGTGCGTCTCAGTACGTGTGTGTGCGTCTCAGTACGTGTGTGTGCGTCTCAGTACGTGTGTGTGTGCGTCTCAGTACGTGTGTGTGCGCGTCTCAGTACGTGTGTGTGCGCGTCTCAGTACGTGTGTGTGCGTCTCAGTACGTGTGTGCGTCTCAGGGTGTACTTACGTGTGTGCGTCTCAGGGTGTACTTACGTGTGTGTGCGTCTCAGGGTGTGTGTGTGTGTGTGTGTGTACTTACGTGTGTGTGTGTGTGTGTGTACTTACGTGTGTGGGTGTACTTACGTGTGTGGGTGTGGGTGTACTTACGTGTGTGTGTGTGTGGGTGTACTTACGTGTGTATGTATATATGTCTTTATTTGTATAGCAACAAAAAATAGCAGTACTGCACACCTATGTATAATATACAAAATACTTGCGATTATACCAGTGCAGCTGGGTCGGGGAAATCTGTAAAGAAAATCCTAGATAAATACCAAACACTGGAAGATCCAAGGCACTGCGGATATGAAATGTATTAAACTAGACAGGCATCATGCCTGTCACTTGAAAAAGACCTGATAGGAGGTCGAAACGCTGTGTCTAGTTTAATAAATTTCATATTTCAAATCCGGTGTGCCTTGAATCTTCCAGTGTTTATTTGTATAGCGCCATTAATGTACATAGCGCTTCACAGCAGTAATAGTTACAATCATATAAATAATAAGATATAAATAACACAAAGGGAAGAAGCGCTTAAGACCTAAAAGTAACATTTAGGAAAAGGAGTCCCCACTCCGAAGAGCTTACAATCTAATTAAATGTGTGTGTACGTGCTCAGAGGTGTTAGGGACGAGTCTTCCTGTATGTGTTGTTATCTATTAACCTTTTGGCCTGCTGTATATCACGCTGTGCTCACAGTTCTGCGCCCGCTTTGCTGGGTGCAGTGTGCTGCTCTGAGCAGTCACGTAATATCATTAATGTGGCTGTGTTTTTTGTACGTGTGTCTGTTTACATGACTGCGTGTGCGCCTGCGGTTACATGACTGCGTGTGCGCCTGCGGTTACATGACTGCGTGTGCGCCTGTGTTTACATGACTGCGTGTGCGCCTGCGTTTACATGACTGCGTGTGCGCCTGCGGTTACATGACTGCGTGTGCGCCTGTGTTTACATGACTGCGTGTGCGCCTGCGTTTACATGACTGCGTGTGCGCCTGCGTTTACATGACTGCGTGTGCGCCTGCGTTTACATGACTGCGTGTGCGCCTGCGTTAACTGTTTAGAAATGATAGTGCCTGACACGGGGTGTGAGGAGCGGGGGCTCCCTCTGCTGGTGAGATGGGAGAATTTAAGCCTTTTGTTGATGCAGTAATTGGGGGAGACCTTGTATGCCTGATCACACAGCACCAATTACTAGGCAATTAATAACGTTTCACACCATAAGGCCCCAGAACACGGCCTCTTATTGAACGTTGGTCTCGGTTTTGCAGAGAGGATTCTGGCTCGGATACTTGGAGAAGCTCTGCAGGGTCGCTGTCCCTTCCTCAGGCCGGGTGGGAAGATCATTATTTCTTTACTTTGACTTATTCGCATCCTCCAACCTCTTAATTCCTTCCCACTCCTTGCACAGGAAGCTGCAGAGAGGGCGTTACAGGGTCAGAGGTCGGAGAGCCCGTGCTGCTCTTGTTATTAAAGCTGTTATCGGACTGATGCATAATTCTACTTTCCACCTTCTCTTATGCCCCCACGGTTAGATGTTAACCCTTAAATTGTCCTCACCGGAATGGTGATGTAATTTGCCCCTGGCTGCTCGGACAGTCCGTGTCTGCAGAACATGATGGTTGAACTCAGTATTGTCTGGGAGACCTGGGTAGGGGTATGCAGGGCGGGGATTGGGTATGAGTTAATGAGTAACCAGTAAACTTGTTTCAATGTCCAGTATTCAGTGTAACTTCCCGCCATGGCCTCTCGCCCTGTGACCCCTCCCCCCCCTCCTCCATCTCTTTCTCGCCTTCCTGCACACGCCTCCATAACTCTGTTCTCGCCCCCTCCCCACTCCAGGTGCGAGCGGCTGGAAGAACAGCTCAACGACCTGACTGAGCTCCACCAGAACGAGATCCTCAACCTGAAGCAGGAGCTGTCCAGCATGGAGGAAAAGATCGCGTATCAGTCGTACGAGAGAGCGCGGGACATCCAGGTGAGAACTCGGTGACCGGGGGGGGGGGAGAGAATGAGAGATCCAGGTGAGGATGCAGGGAGGGGGGGGGGAATGCGAGATATCCAGGTGACGATGCATGGAAGGGGGGAAATGAGACAGGCAGGTGAGGATGCGGGGAGGGGGAAAAGAAGGGGGAATGAGAGAGATCCAGGTGAGGATGCATGGAGGGGAGAAATGAGACAGCCAGGTGAGGATGTGGGGGGGAGGGGGAAATGAGAGATTCAGGTGAGGATGTCGGGGGAGCAGTGTAGAATGATAGAAGCAGGCACACGGTCTTATGCAAAGAATATTTAATGTGCCACCAAAAGGTCCAACATTTCGGCAGAGAACTGCCTCTATCAAGGAGAGGGCAGATAGAGGCAGTTCTCTGCCGAAAGGTTGGACCTTTTGGTGGCACGTTAAATACTCTTTGCATAAGACCGTGTGCCTGCTTCTATCATTCTACACTGTATCTCCCTGGGATGTTTGGACCTCCTTGGACCCAGCGCACCGGCAGATCAGTACCCCCTCCAGCACCACTCTGCAGTGTGCATGCACTTCTCTCTATGAGGATGTCAGGGGAGAAAAGTAATGAGGGATCTAGGTGGGGGGCGGGGTAGGTAGGGGAAATGCAAGATATCCAAGTGAGGATGCGGGGAGGGGATGAGAGATAGCCAGGTGAGGATGTGGGGGAAGGGGGAAGGAGAAAGATCCAAGAGGGGATGTGGGGGGGGGGGAGAAGATATATCCTGGTGAGGATAAGAGGGAGGGGGGGAGGAAGGGGGAATGAGAGAGATCTAGGTGAGGATGTGGGGGGGAGAAAGGTAATGAGAGATATCCAGGTTTGGGGTGGGGTAGGTAGGGGGAATGCGTGAGGACCGGGGACTGGGGAGAGAGGGGTATGAAAGATATCCAGATGAGGATGTGGGAACGGGGGGGGGGGGGGGTTAGGTAGGGGGAATGAGAGATCCAGGTGAAGGTCGGGGCGAGATATCCAGGTGATGCAGGGAAGGGACGAGACATCCAGGTGATGCAGGGAGGGACGAGACATCCAGGTGGTGCAGGGTGGGGGTGAGAGATCCAGGTGATGCAGGGTGGGGGAGAGAGATCCAGGTGGTGCAGGGTGGGGGTGAGAGATCCAGGTGATGCAGGGTGGGGGTGAGAGATCCAGGTGATGCAGGGTGGGGGAGAGAGATCCAGGTGATGCAGGGTGGGGGTGAGAGATCCAGGTGATGCAGGGTGGGGGAGAGAGATCCAGGTGATGCAGGGTGGGGGCGAGAGATCCGGGTGAGGGGGCGAGAGATCCAGGTGAGGGGCGGGGCGGGAGATCTAGGTGACGCAGGGAGGGACGAGACATCCTGGTGATGCAGGGAGGGGCGAGATATCCAGGTGATGCAGGGGGGGTGAGAGATCCAGGTGAGGGTGTGGGCGAGAGATCCAGGTGAGGGTGTGGGCGAGAGATCCAGGTGAGGGTGGGGGCGAGAGATCCAGGTGAGGGTGGGGGCGAGAGATCCAGGTGAGGGTGGGGGCGAGAGATCCAGGTGAGGGTGGGGGCGAGAGATCCAGGTGAGGGTGGGGGCGAGAGATCCAGGTGAGGGTGGGGGCGAGAGATCCAGGTGAGGGTGGGGGCGAGAGATCCAGGTGAGGGTGGGGGCGAGAGATCCAGGTGAGGGTGGGGGCGAGAGATCCAGGTGAGGGTGGGGGCGAGAGATCCAGGTGAGGGTGGGGGCGAGAGATCCAGGTGAGGGTGGGGGCGAGAGATCCAGGTGAGGGTAGGGGCGAGAGATCCAGGTGAGGGTGGGGGCGAGAGATCCAGGTGAGGGTGGGGGCGATAGATCCAGGTGAGGGTGGGGGCGAGAGATCCAGGTGACGCAGGGAGGGGCGAGATATCAAGGTGACGCAGGTGGGGGGGGCGAGAGATCCAGGTGAGGGTGGGGGCGAGAGATCCAGGTAACGCAGGGAGGGGCGAGATATCCAGGTGACGCAGGTGGGGGCGAGAGATGCAGGTGACGCAGGGAGGGGCGAGATATCCAGGTGACGCAGGTGGGGCGAGAGATCCAGGTGAGGGTGAGGGCGAGAGATCCAGGTGACGCAGGGAGGGGCGAGATATCCAGGTGACGCAGGGAGGGGCGAGATATCCAGGTGAAGGTGGGGGCGAGAGATCCAGGTGACGCAGGGAGAGGCGAGGCTGACATGAAGCAGTTACCAGTTAGTGTGTTACATGTAACCATAAA
>NC_134499.1:32765857-32780857 GCF_040206685.1 Ascaphus truei
ACACACACACAACGTGTGTATACACACACAACGTGTGTATACACACAACACACACGTGTGTATACACACCACACGTGTGTATACACACACACACACACGTGTGTATACACACACAACACGTGTGTATACACACACACACGTGTGTATACACACACACAACGTGTGTATACCACACACACACGTGTGTATACACACAACACACACGTGTGTATACAACACACAACTGTGTATACACACACACAACATGTGTATACACACACAAACAACAAGTTGTATACACACACAAACATGTTGATACACACACAAACTGTTGTATACACACAATATACACACACATGTATACACACACATGTGTATACACACACAAACATGTTGTATACACACACAAACAGTTGTATACACACACAAAATGTTGTATACACACAATGATATACATACACACACACACATGTATACACACACCACACATGTATACACACACACACACATGTATACACACACACTTGTATACACACACACATCATACACAACACTACACACACACATGTATACACACACACACACACACTACACACACACTACACACACACATACACACAAACATGTATACCACACACACAACACCACACCACCACAACATGTACACACAACATGATCCACCACTATCAGCACACAACTCAGCCAATCAGCCCCCAACACTGGCATTCTCGCTCCCGCCATTCCCAGCCACCTTTGCACCTCCCCCATCGGCACACCCACATCCGCACCCCCACATCAGCACCAAACCCTCCCAAATCAGCACACCGATACAATCACCATCAGTACAGCCACAGCAGCACTACCACCGCACATGGGCCGTGTGGACCACTCCCCACCCAAATGCCACACCCACACCACAAACATCCCGGGCAACGCCGGGGCTCTCAGCTAGTACATATATATTTTGTGGGGGCTCAGGGTTCCCAAAAAGAGCTTGCTGGGGTTTTGTGTGTTTTGTTAACATACATATATATACACACACACACAAATATATAACAGGTTTATAACGCTTTGGCCAAAAGGTTTAAACTAAATTACCCTTAGTCATGACAATATTATTATTGAAGTATTTAACTGTATACTATTTACTATGTATTTTGTCCCATTGGATGTAGCATTGGGCTTTTCTGTCTTTGGTTGTATATATTTGGAAGTAGCCTGATATCGGCAGGTATTGCAGATGAATGAATAGCATGTGAATAAGTAAACACTGATAATGCCATTTTTGTAATAGACCTTGTTAGTGAATTCAGGCTTTGGTGCATTCTGCTCACTGCCTCCCTGCAGGAATCTCTGCAACGTCTGTCTCTCTTCATGATAGATACAAGGTCTTCTGCCCCTCCTGGTTTTCCAGGATTATTACAATCTGTCTAATTGACTGAGAGCGCTCAGAGATTCCTCTGCACAGATTCAATTCCAGGAATTGTTTTAGTATATTAGAAAATCATACTTTCATTTTGAAGGTGACAACATGTCACCCGCCTTAAATCACAGAGATTTCCATTGATACATTTGACAGTTTCTTTGCCTCAGAGCAAAACTAAAGGGGAACATTGATGAATCCATCAGTATGTGAGGTGCATTTCTATGATAAAATGCATCTTAGTAACACAACACATCACAGAATCATAATAAACTCAAACCCCAGAGAAGACTAAGGTTTCTCCTTTTGCTGAAGTGAGAGCACAGAGGCAGCTGTCCTGCACTCTTCAAATCTACAGTAATAGCAGATCTGAGCTGACGTGTTTGAGCAGAGACACATTATGTGGGGTTGTCAGTGGTTTCCTCCCAGCTTCCTCCTCCTGCACGTTCTCACAGCAAGACGTGTTTGTCAGCATGGATTTTGGGATCTTATTTAGTTCCTGGACATGATCCGCTAACTGGGACGTTTGGATAGGATTCGTTGAGCGTGTAGCAGTGAGAAATTGTAACATGCAGAGTAAATTAATTCCCGGCCCACGAGGTACAGCTGTGCTGGGGACCTGGAAGAGCTCAGGATGAGTCCGACGTCCCCATGTCCGGTGGTAAAATAGCAGATTGTTAGACAGCGCTGGAGTAAGAGAGTGATACATTATGCTCTTCACCGCTGGAAGGTTAGTGATACACACTCGTGACATGCTATAATATATACACATGCTCTCTGGAATGTTTGCTCTCTTCCTAACAATATACAGGCATACCCCGGTTTAAGGACACTCACTTTAAGTACACTCGCGAGTAAGTACATCTCGCTCAATAGGCAAACGGCAGCTCGCGCATGCGCCTGTCAGCACGTCCTGAACAGCAATACCGGCTCCCTACCTGCACTGAAGCTGTGCGCAAGCGGGGAGACTATAGAGCCTGTTACAAATGCGTTAATTACATCAGTTATGCACGTATATGACGATTGCAGTACAGTACATGCATCGATAAGTGGGGAAAAGGTAGTGCTTCACTTTAAGTACATTTTCGCTTTACATACATGCTCCGGTCCCATTGCGTACGTTAATGCGGGGTATGCCTGTACTAGCTTTGCATGACCTCTTCTTTTTTTCGCTCTTGTTACCTCGTTGCACTGACTGAGACCTGGTTCACACCCTGACTCTGCTCTGGAGACAGCTCCATCACATGCAGGACATTCTCACCCACACCTCTCACCCCATTGAACGGGGTAGTGTCGTGGGAATTATATTTTCTTCTAACTGCAAGTGACAGAGGAGCAGATGTAGGCGGCTTCTCCTGCCTACGCCCACTTCTCTCATACTCTCTATCCTTTGAGGCCCACACTGTTCTCCTTTTTGTTTCCACTGTCTCTGCACATTCATGTCATCTGTAGACCACCTAAGGCCGCGCATATAGTGCCCGCGACGGGACGGGTGACGTCACCGCTAGCGAAAGTTATATTTCGCTTTGCGGCGGCGTCGCAGGCTTTCTAGCATTTGATTGGTTCGGGGCTGTCACGAGGCGACAGCCCTTGAAAAATCAAATATTGGTAGCTTCCAAATTTGGCGATGCAACGTCGCTCCGTTGCATTGTTGCCGTCACGCTTACTATAAGCGCATGCGTCGGCAGCAATATATTTGTTTTTGGGTGACTTGCCGTCGCGGGCACGATACGCACGGCCTTACTCTACAATCTTCCACTCCATCTTCCCCTCTGACTTTGAACCCTGGTTGTCTTTCTTACTCACTTCACTCACCCACTCTCCTCTTAGGGAATTTTCACTTTGATGACCCTTCTCTTTCCTGGACATCTTGTCTCCTCTCCCCTTTAGTCTTCAGCAGTCACAAGGACGGCCACTTTCTTCACCTCCTATTTACTAAAAAACTACTTTGTCTGATTTCACAATCTCTCTTATCCTACTATTTCACCAAAACCTCATCTCCTTTTCCGATTTGTCACAATACTCACACTTGACCTCCGGGTTCTTCTCCCTTTACTCACACCTGTGTTTCCTTGACCTCCAGCTTTGGAATCCAGCTTAAAATGTTAACTTCTTTTACCATCCTCCTCTGACTTAAAGGCCTCTCGGTCCTGGTCTCCTCGCTAGACCAGTATTCTCCACCTGTACGCCGACACAGCGCTCCAACCCTGGCTAAAGAATTCATGAAAAACAAAAGCTGTATGGTGCTCAACACAGACCACAATGGCTATATTAGCTCGTGATGAAATAAATGCTGTATAATGTATCCTTGAAGTATCCCACATAAATGATGAGACCAACCATCAAATGATGACTACACCGAATCCACTATATATCGATTAACTGGATAGAGTTCCACCTCTTGAATAGTGAGAACTCTCACTTGCTAGTGTCCAGGCATAAAGGCATCGATGGGGATAACATTGGTGTAAAAGAGTAGAATAACTCACATTGGTAGGTCTCCGGTGAGATGTAAAGAATTCATACCGCTGGGTACTGTGACTGTTTTGACGATCTTAATATAAATCATTTTTGGGACAACAACTACATAGATAATAACCCCCCTCCCCTCCTTTTTTCTTCTCTTTTCTCTGCACCTTTAAAGGAGCAATTCTCCATTTCTTTGGAATGGAGCCACGGGTCGTACACAGCTGTACAGAACTATTTTCAGCTCTGGGGGATCAAAGGGAACCGGGGTTCCCACACTAAAAAAAAATGAGTTGGAGCCAAAAGAAGAAATGAGTAGGAGCAACCGCTCCTTTAAGTTCCTTCTCTCTCTGTAGTATATACTCTATACAATATTTCCCCTGTTGTGTGCGCGCGCACATGTGCAAGAATGCGTCCAATGGAATTTATTACTGTATATAAGAGAGTCACGGTGCAGGGGCCGCATGCTACATTAAAATCAAGTAGCCCCAGGACCCGGTGGCCACCTGAGCCCTAGGGACGGAAGGGCAGGGACCGGTCTAAATCTTTATTATACTGGTCCCTGGGCCCCTTTCTATCACCATGCTTATATACATGTACCATAGTACACCCTTATATGACCTGCTATAATACACGCACATACATGTCACCTTCTATAAGAGGCACACATGATTTGCTATGACACAGATGTAGTAAGACTTACAGTCCCCAGCGACACGGCCAAACACATCAAAGTATGCAGCGCTGGGGACTGTGTCTGCTGTGATTGCGCTGCGTGGGGGAGGGGGGTTCCATGTTTCTCAATGCGACCCCCAACAAAGGTTATCTTTCGGTGCTGCAACCATTGCGGTTGCGGCACCGAAGACATTAAGTACACACAGGATTGTGACGGTTAGCACCAAACACACATACTGTACATATAACCACTTCCACCGAATGTGGACTTGTCAGCCGCCTCATTGCCTCCCATATGTTTATCCTCTTGCAGCTTGTTGTGACACAGACGTGCGGCAGGGTTACCTCTCGGTGGCTATTCCTCTTGTGAATGTTGTATTTAGCACTTCGGAGAGCTTAACGTTGCCTGATAATGATGTGATTAAATGCAGCCGCTGTGGTCGTGCATTATTTAGAGCGATGGCTCGGGAGGTTGTGGGGGGTGTGTGGCTGTTTGTGTGTCTGTGTGAAAAGTGAGTGTGTAAATCAATGTTAAGAGAAACATCTCATCCCAAAACAGGAGCGGGGAAATGAGAGGAAGTGGTGACAGGAGCCGCAGCAACAAAATGTACAACCACATAACCCTGGCAGTGTCTCCTGTGCAGCTAACCACACAGACATTACCCCGGAGAGACCCTGCTCGCCGTTCCTTGCCGCGTTTTATTCTCCTTCGCACAGGTCCCATAAAGATTCCATTCCGTACAAACTCTATTCTCACCGCTGGCAGCCCGCACATTGTCTGTTACCCTATACACACACATACATAATATATATATATTACAGTGGTTGACAAATCACCAAAAAATCTACTCGCCACCTAGTACCAAACGTGTGCTGCTTGGGTCAATATTTACTCGCCCGGGGGTTAAATCCACTCGCCCGGGGTGAGCAAATGTATAGGTTTGTCGAACACTGTATACATATACATACATACATATATATATACATACACATATATATATATATATATATATACACACACACATATACACACACACACACACACACACACACACACTTTCTCCTTTATACATGCTCCCCTGTAATATTATCCTATCCCAACATGCACGTTCCACACACTGTCAATTATTATTCTCTCCCTCAAGTAAACCACAGCTATCTCTCACTGGGGCATATCACTCTCACCTATCCCCGATAGCTGTGCACCTATCTCTCACTGGGGCATATCACTCTCACCTATCCCCGATAGCTGTGCACCTATCTCTCACTGGGGCATATCACTCTCACCTATCCCCGAGAAGTGCACAGCTGAGCATCCTTTGATTTCTATAAGCAGGCTTTAGCCCACCTCCCCAGCAGTGCAAGATCTTGTAACACTTTCCTGTTTGAGATAATTTGTTGCCAATATTCCCAGCAGTTTGAGCTGCAAACTGTAACAATAGATAATGACCTTAGTAATATTACATAGCAGCATTGCAGCTGCTGAGTTAGGCCTCGGCCAGGCTCCCTGCTGGCGTGCTGAGGCTCAGGGAAAGCGGGTGCTTTCCCTGGCCTTGCGGTTGCTTACCGCACGCGCTGTCAGCGGCCCGTCAGGGGGCGGGCCGGGGGCGGGCGCGTCACTGGCCGGGGGCGGGCCAGTGACGTCACGGAGCTGGTTCGCCCTCATTGGGCGAACCGCTCACGTGACCGGCCTGTCGCGCCGGCAAGCGGGGGAATTTTAAATTCCCCTAAGACCTACACTTCCGCGTGCTTGCGGAAGTGCAGGTGAGCCCCTACTAAAGCCGCTCTAATTGCCAGCAAGCAAGTAACATGGCCGAGGCCTTACACTGACTGAAGGACTGATTGAAACTGAAAGGCGGCCATTATGTTAGGCACACAATCAGGATTATAACAGGAGCACCAAACAATTGCCAGTTTAAGTAAGAATGTAGCATTATACATTGTCACATGCTTTACCTACAAATAATAATAAGAAAACAAAGGGGGAAGTAGTATTGCTGTTTTAACTATGTTAACATTAATATCTAGTTTCAAAGCTCACTAACATCAGGTAAAGTCACATTTTTGTCTGGAAAGGGCATTGCGGGGTTAACTATAACGGCCGTTAGTGCTAATGATAAGTAAAAGAGATTCCCCCCCCCCCAGTAATGCCTAGCCACAGAGGTCTCCCCCTAATAATGCCTAACCACAAAGGCCCCCCCTAGTAATGCATAGTCACAGAGGTCCCCCCCCCTAATAATGCCTAGCCACAGAGGTCCCCCCCTAATAATGCCTAGCCACAGAGGTCTCCCCCTAATAATGCCTAACCACAAAGGCCCCCCCCAGTAATGCATAGTCACAGAGGTCCCCCCCCTAATAATGCCTAGCCACAGAGGTCCCCCCCCTAATAATGCCTAGCCACAGAGGTCCCCCCCTAGTAATACCTAGCCACAGAGGTCCCCCCCCCCTAGTAATGCATAGCCACAGAGGTCCCCCCCTAGTAATGCCTAGCCACAGAGGCCCCCCCCTAGTAATGCCTAGCCACAGAGGCCCCCCCTTAGTAATGCATAGCCACAGAGGTCCGGTCAGTTAACTCATACGTAGAGGCGGTGTTGCGCCAATCTAGAGTGAAATATGGATTTTGTGGCCGGGAGCGGGAGATACTTGTGCAAAAAAAGGAACACACATGAGCTACCTGGGAAATATGCAAATCTGAATAATTTCAATACACTTTGCATATCCAGATTATCATATTTCCCAGGCATCTCAGGTGTGCTCTGTATCTCTGTCTGTCTCCCTCCCTCGCTGTCTCTGTCTCGCTCTCCTGTCTCTGTCTCGCCTATATCCCAGTCTGGATGGGAGTGATGTCACCATTAGGTTAGACATGCTTAATTAGCGCAAGTCATGTTATTTGAAGCTAAGGCAAGTCAGTGCTAACTTTACATGGCATGAAAACTATGCAAATGAGATAAATAATGGTCATTGTTTGTTGCATATAATTAGCTTTGTGGGTTTGCTTTCACCTGTAGGGAAAATAACCGCTGTTAATGATTTTGATAACGACCTGTAATTAGCACTGAATTAACGGACCTCTATCAATATCACTTGAAGCACTTGTCCCCCTTGTGTCATTTATATTATTTGTTATTTATAAGATTGTCATGTGTATTGCTGCTGGGAAGCGCTAGGTACACAAGTATCTCCACTGCCCACTCCCCAAGCTGTAAAAAGATTGCAAGCTCTGTGGGTGAGCTCTGCACACGTGGCCAGGGCTACGCATGTGTACTGTTACAGATATCCTACTGCAGTGTTTCTGTAATAAGCTCCAACCCCCCTGTGCTGTGCACCTTGCGTTGCCTGCAGCTATTAGATGCTAATATTATTCCATAATATTTGCATAACGAGAAAATCTCCTAGCAGTTGGTTTTACTGTGGTTGTAAAATCCACAGTCAGCAGGTCACACAGAGCCCCATCCATCCTAGTCACCGCTGACCCAGATTAAAGGATGGGAATTTAAACAACTGAATAACAATAACCAGTTTTTCCAACCCCTTAACCCCCTCAATGCCAGGTACTTCTGCAGCAGCAAAAAGGGCCAACTGCGAATTAACCCCTTTGTTGCTGGGGGCATTCCACTGATGCTGGTAGGGTTAATGTGTGAGAGTGTAAGGAGTTAAAGAAAACATTATTCTGGCATTTTTAGAGGAGAACAGGAATCCAGAGATCCTGATTAACTTGGGGAGACAGGAGCGGTGCTGAGCCTTGTTCTGCGGGAGAAGAGATTTTAATGAGTCTGAGCACAGGGAACCCTATTTATGCAGTTTTTCATCCGGAAATAGATATATGCACCAGATAAAGTGACAAAGGGGTCTCTTTAGACCATTTATTAAATATACAAAAGTGCGACAGCAGAGTGCAGCGTTTCGGGGTGTTATCCCTGCCTATTTATACAATGTAAAACCTGGGTTTGTGATTTTCTCACACATGCTGAGTTTGCTCGGGACCACCTCCCCATGCTGAGGTGATGCTGTTTCACGTTTGCCTTTGTTCTGATACATCTACGTTTCTCCAGCTCAGGCCCCAGCATTGGGACACTGCCTGATCTGCTTTGAACTTCGCCTCTTAGCTTTGGGTGTCATACACACAGAGCCATCAGCAGACAGAACAGATGTGTAACAGGTGTTCCCCCACCTGGAGGGAGATTTCACTGTTACCTGGTGTTGTTGTGCTGCTCACCTGCTAGGCTTACAGGATACTGAGTGTCCTCTGGTGGTGGTGGGGATGAACAGGACAGGCTTTAGGGTTCTTCTCAGTTCTCTGCAGTCCCTGCAGGAAAACCCTCTTGTACTCCCCCTGATAAACTGCAGTCCCAGGCAGGAGTATATATACTGTAAAAACAGCAACCAGTCTTTATTCTTCAACAGCATACAGCATACAACAGGTAAACTTCTTCAATGGGTCCCTGGACTCAACCCAAGGAGCTTGAGGCTCCAAAGGTCTATCCTGAGCTCCCCTATTCCCTGGTGGAGTAAGGGGTAGTGTCCCATTCACCTGAGGGAGGGGAAGGAAGGTGACCAGAGCCCTGGCTCCACACTCCCTACAACTCAGAGAACCACAAAATGTAGGCTCTGCAGCTCCTTTTGTACCCAGGGGGAGGGTCCTAGGTCTGAGCCCCTGATAGGGCAGTACACAGGCCTTAGGTCCACCTCCCCTGTCACTCAAGGGAGTTGTTTACTGTTGCAGCAGCAGCAGGACATAGATTTAACCCTAACACTGTCTGCGCTGGTACCAGGGCTTATGTGTTAGGGCAGATGAGTAAACAGCGGCGGTGGAGTGCCGACAGCGGAAAAATGTCCCAGACCACACTCCGCAGCTGTTCCGATCCTAAATAACAACCCTTCCCATGCGTGATTCCAAGAGGAGGACGTTTCGCGATCACAGAAATTTTACCAAGATGTTTAACAGTCTTTAAGTGATAGCTCTAAAAAATGACATATTTAGGAAAGACCTAAAAAAACTTAAATACCCTTAAAAGAATAACATAGCACCACAAGACCCCTTCTGCCGTTCATTAAACAGAATGGGCTGAGCCGGAAGCAGTCTTGGGAAATATGACCAGTAGTTTGTTTGCAGATTTTCTACACTCCTTAGAAATAACAATCCACAGATGTAATTACCTGTAACTTCTATACAAAGAAAGTAAGGCTTCAATAAAATCCAGTAGAGTCCACTGGGCCAGCGCCATGTCCCAGAGATTCCCCATTGGGTTTGAGACTGAGGAAGGATTGTCAGACTGACAGCTGCACAGCAGGATTCCACTCTCTCGCTCTGTCGCTGTGCTCACAATGGGTGTAATTGAACAGTAGTACAGATGGTAATTACAAGTTGCAAATCCGATCTAGAGGACAGCGATTCTTTATTTTATCAGTGGAGTCGGAAGCCTGGGCAGCACCCAGACATTACAGCTGGCAGGCAATGGGACATCAGTGAAAAAGAGTAAGGGAGCTTTATAGGACGTTACAGCTGGCACCTACAGCCACCTCTGGAGTGCATTGTGTGAGGCACTTACATGTTATTCGATACATTAAATAACCACATCATTCACCCTGCAAACACACCTACTTACTCTCTATGCTGCGCGGTTATCAAATGTACATTTACTGCCCTGGTGTGTCCCAGACACCCACTACACCTGGGGTGCTCACCTCCAGTCCTCAAGCCCACCCCAACAGGTCAGGTTTTCAGGATAGCCCAGCTTCAGCACAGGTGGCTTACAGTCCCTGCTTCAGCACAGGTAGATCAATCAGTCCCTGCTTTAGCACAGGTGGCTCAATCTATCCATGCTTCAGCACAGGTGGATAAATCAGAGGCTCCGTCTTTTGATTGAGCCACCTGTGCTGAAGCTGGAATATCCTGAAAATGTGACCTTTTTTTGGGGGGGGGGGGTCTTGAGGACTGGAGTTGAGCCCCCCTACACTAAACCATATAATAATCACAAGAATACAGTGATAATAATACCTGCATTGAGGAGTAACAATAACTTTGTAGCTTTACAGGATTTTGTGAGACTTGACAAACTGCATGTGAGATGTTACATTATTGCAGCTGTATGTATGCGTTAATATGAAGCACTTACTGTCGTTTCCAAGCCGCATTACCAGCTAATGAGCATGCCACACTATATAATGAGAGAGAGTATTCCCTATACTGCTGTGGCTCAGCTCTCCCTCACAGTATAACGTTAACTCGTTAAGCACACCTCACTCAGATTCTCAAAGAATTAAATAACCAGCAACCATCCCTGCACTGATGAAACCCAGAAGGTCGAAACATCTGTCTATGAGGAGGGTTACTGGCTCTGCACTTCCTTAATCCTAGCGGTATAAGATTATAGGGCTCCATTTTAAAATGGATAAGCAGTAAAGCGTGACACATTGCTCATTTGCATGTCGTTTCCCAGAATCCCTGCCTGCAGTGGAAGCATTGTTTACAAAGAGATAATGGGGAAAGGCAGCAGGGCTGCAGACTTGTCTCAGACATACAAATGTACCACAAGAGGTATGTGTATTTACTGCACAAAGAACGGCAGCATTTCATATGATTTGAAGTCACCTTTGGTTTATTACTTGGGGGCAATCCCCATCCATTTTTTTTTATTCCTTTTCCCACCATATTCTGTCTGAATTCTTCTTTTTTTGTAGGAGGATTGAAATGTAAGTAAGCGCTGGCCCGGCCCGTTTTTATTGTGTCTGAAAGCCGCACATGAATTATTTATTACAAGTTACAGAGAAAGATGAATCTGAAAGAAAATATCTGCGAGCTAGACAGAGGCTGTTTGTGGCAGGGCAGCGGAGATAGACTTGCACATATAACCAAAAATGGTAACGCTCTTAAGGAAAAGATTTCCGAAAGAATGTGTAAATGTGAAAAGTTAGTTTCTGGGCACGTTTCCATGGAAACGTCCGATGTGACACAGACTGCACAATTCCTGCTAATAATGCAGTGTGCCCGCGAGTCCTGGGAGTAATTCAGTTACTGCTTGTGGTAATATTGACATCACGTGCTAATCTCCGGCCTTCTAAACAATCACCATTAACAGGAAATAAAGAAGCAGATTGTCTCTGTCACCTGCAGAAACTGGTGTCCTCTGATAGGACTCAAGGCTAGGAACTAGTTTGGAGAGCAGAGTACTGGCTATGATGGCTGCAGAGCAATGCTGAATGAAAAGGACATCGTCAAACTCAGATCTAATTAGAGCTGGTTAATTAGGGCACAAGAAAGTACAGGCGCACCAGCAAGCAGAGACCTTTACAGTTGGAACAGAAACTCTTGGGGTATATTTTGCAAAGGGATAACTACACTTAGCTCACAAAAACACATGTTGTACATAGTTTAATAATGGGATTTAGTTGCTTCAACTAAACTAACTAAGGAAGGGGCACCTCTAACTAAGGAAGCGACACCTCTAACTAAGGAAGGGACACCTCTAACTAAGGAAGGGGCACCTCTAACTAAGGAAGCGACACCTCTAACCAAGGAAGCGACACCTCTAACTAAGGAAGGGGCACCTCTAACTAAGGAAGGGACACCTCTAACTAAGGAAGCGACACCTCTAACCAAGGAAGCGACACCTCTTACTAAGGAAGTGACACCTCTAACTAAGGAAGGGACACCTCTAACTAAGGAAAGGACACCTCTAACTAAGGAAGGGACACCTCTAACTAAGGAAGGGACACCTCTAACTAAGGAAGTGACACCTCTAACTAAGGAAGGGACATCTCTAACTAAGGAAGGGACACCTCTAACAAAGGAAGCGACACCTCTAACGAAGCGACACCTCTAACTAAGGAAGGGACACCTCTAACTAAGGAAGGGACACCTCTAACTAAGGAAGGGTCACCTCTAACTAAGGAAGGGACACCTCTAACTAAGGAAGGGACACCTCTAACTAAGGAAGCGACACCTCTAACTAAGGAAGGGACACCTCTAACTAAGGAAGGGACACCTCTAACTAAGGAAGGGACACCTCTAACTAAGGAAGCGACACCTCTAACTAAGGAAGGGACACCTCTAACTAAGGAAGGGGCACCTCTAACTAAGGAAGGGACACTTCTAACTAAGGAAGCGACACCTCTAACTAAGGAAGGGGCACCTCTAACTAAGGAAGGGACACCTCTAAGGAAGGGACACCTCTAACTAAGGAAGCGACACATAACTAAGGAAGCGACACCTCTAACTAAGGAAGTGGCACCCCTAACTAAGGGAGTGACAACCCTAACTAAGGAAGTGACACCTATAACTAAAAGGCGTGACACCTAACCATTTTCCATGTTTACTAACTGAAAATGATTTACAATTATTTTGTATTTCTCTTTTTTAATATCAGTACTTTAGGTTCAGCTCCCTCCACATGTCTCTGAAATCGTCTTAAGAGGGACTTCACCTTTAACTGCTTGAGATTCTCAGTGCCTGTGGCTACAGAAAGCTTATTACGGGGTATTAGAGATGGAAGTCTCACCACTGCATTGTGCCTGAGCCCTCAAAAAGCAGTTCTAATATCAGTACCTTTATTCGCTCATTATGGGAGTTAATGCTTACTATTCCTCTAATTACCCTTTAAATTGTAGGCAACAGAACTGATACAATGATGCAGTTTACTCCATCGTCTACTGCATCAAAGAAAGGTGACCCAACTGTCTCGGGTTCCCATTCCCACAAGATCTCTGCTCATAAGTATGTGGACTCTCCTATCCCCTTCCATCTCTGGGACAGCATCAGGACCACATTCCAGGCTCAGCACTGTGTCCGGCACCCATAAGGGAGCCAAACTAGGACAGCCGTCTACTCCTTATTTGCTGGAGAGCCAATGGTATAAGGGTGCAAGGAAGCCTGCAAATAACTGGAAATTGGGTGGAAAGGAGAGGAGGTTCATGCTATTCCAAAAGAAACATTATCCAGGGATTATCACTTTGAAGTGTGTGCTTTTCAACAAATGATGTCACCTCATGAAAGTCTGTGTGAGGCACTAACTCCGCGGTTTTGCAGATACAAATACTCCAGAAATGATTCATAATGCAATGAACCTATCCTAACCTATTATATAATATATTCTAGTAGCAAGAAATACAAACACTACATGCTCGATGTCCTTGCTATGTCTTTTTCTATGTCCCTGTGTCACAATGTGGAATGACAGCATAAGTGGAATTATCTCTCCCCTTTTATCTTTCAGGAACAAGTACAAACACTGAGCCAACTATTTCAGAGATACTGTCGTGCCACTGGACTGATGACCTGATGGACAGTGGGTGGTCCCTGCATATGTCACAGGGAAATCCAGTTGCTGGAGGGATCTTTACTCTCTTTGTGTGTACTCTTGTAGAAAGACTGGCAAACGTAATGGATTCCTTGGTCTGTGTCACAATGTCACCATGAGAGGGACATAGTTGAAAGACCACAATTGCAATCAGTCTGTGTCACTGTTTCACCTTGGGGAGGTCGTCCCACTGCTGGAAGAGGCCTCCCCAATCATCTTCCAGGTACTGCGGTTGCAGCCTCTCTTCTCCATGTTGCTCCAACAAAGTTTCTGATTTCATCCTCCCACCTTACACTACTTCTGGTTATTGTCTTGGGCTTTTAATATCTCTTGGAACCCAGTCGAGTACCCTCTTTGTCCAATGATTGTCATTTCTTCTTGTGCTGTGTGTGGCCCACTGATATTTTAATTTCTTCACCCTTGTGATGGTGTCACAGACTTTTGTTTGGTTTTCAACCCATTCATTCTTTTTCCCGTCTCTTTGGTAAGACCCAGCATGCATCTCTCCATACTTCCTTGCATTTTCTGAGGCTTCAGAATTTGTCTTCGAATTTAGGGTCTAAGTTTCACATGTATATTTGAGTACGGACAAAATACACTGGTTGAAAACTTCCTTCTTAAGGCACAGTGGAAGGTATCTTTGAAATATTGTCTTGTTTCTTCCAAATGCCTCCATCCAATCTTCATTATCCTGTTGATTTAATTGAAAAGGTTCCCATCCATTGTTATTTGCTGGCCAAGGTAGACATAATCTTCGAATTCTAGTTCTATTCCATTTATTTCAATCTTTGCAGACTTGACACATTTGTTGAACATCACTGTGGTCTCGCTGAGATCCAGACGGAAGCTCATATTCTTACTTGATTCGTTGAGCTTTCCAATTTGATGCTGAAGGTCTTCTGGACTAGTGGTAAAAATAACAATGTCATTTGCAAATCTTGGGTGACTCAAATATTCACCTTTTTGATTCTGATTCCTTTATCTTCTCAATCTAATGTCTTTAAGAATTCTTCAAGTGTTTCAGTGAGAAGCTTTGGTGACACGGTGTCTCCCTGCCGCACTCCCTTGTTGATCCTTATCTTGATGTAACTCTAATGGTTGATGTACCATTCTTGTAAATGTTCGTTATAATATGAATGTACGCTTCTTCAACATTTTGTC
>NC_134499.1:32783357-32912541 GCF_040206685.1 Ascaphus truei
ACTAGCATTTTAGTGTTTAAGATTAGATTACAACAGTTTAACACATTTACGAGCTACAAAGGAAAAATTCCTATTTCTGGTTAAATGAACACGACCCTACCGCAGTGTATCTGGTACTTGTTGACATAATACATTGACATCAATTTAGTTAACATCAGCTAATTGTCTACATTGTGCTTCTTATATAGTGTTAATCTGCATAGCAGACCTACAATTGTGCACATTTTCATGGGGATTAAGACAGAAATATATAAGATATGATGAAAAATGGAAGGGGTCCTTTTTTTCCCCTGAACACAGGGTGTGTGTGTGTATATGTATACACGTATTTGTGTATATGTATATACAGTATGTATATGTGTATTTGTATACACGTATATGTATAACTGGTTTGTTCAAATGCTCACATAGATACTGTATGACCAAATAAGTCTACACACGTCCAGAATACCTCACCTCAAACCAATCCATTTTCAAGCCCATTTTGCAAAATGGAACCAAATAGTATAAAATGGTAAGACCACTAAACAGCAAGAAGGAGATGGAAGGGAGGAAGATCTGACAGAAGCTACAAAGGAGAGAAGCCCAGGGATTGGAGGCTCCAAGAACACAGACGAGATGGGCAGGAGGAGATAATATGTATCTTTATGGAACAGGTAACATGTAATTTGCCATCTTATGTCAACTATATATTGTAGCAGCAATTACATTTGTTTACATGAATACAATATTTGTTATATATTCATGTGTCTTTGCTTTTTTATGTCACTCTTCCCCAAAAGAACATAAAATATATGTACGGTGGTATTTTTTACCTATGGATAGATGTTTAAAACCACCCTGTTTTTGCCTGTCTTTTTAGGATTTTAACTTATTAATGTTCATCAGATATTTGATCTTTTATTTGGTCTCTTTTTAGTCAATTTTCCTATGAGTTTTTAATGCTAGCAGATATTAGCTTTTTACCAAAGCATAGTACAGATGAATTTACTGCAGGGTGTCTGCTGTTTCATCCCACACACGGTCAGAAGGCCATGTAAGAAGGTCTAGCCCAACCTGCTGTCTCTGATCGTCAGATGGCTATCCCTCTGTAAGGGTTACATTTCCTAATCCTGTTTTAACGATGAAGACATTACTCATGTTAAACTGTATTTGAGAAATTGAGTACATTATTTGTTATGTGTATATGTTGACAACATTAACTTGTCTGGGGCATTGTTGGGTTCGGGGGCAGGTCGGTTTCACATTTCCCACCACTTTGGATCCTCCCCTTTGGGCCTTGCTTAGGAGCGTAACTCTGCCCCCTCCTGTGATTTGGTCCTTTTTTGCCACCCAGCCATCTCCTAATTGGCCGGCCGTTTAAAGGAACTCTGCTGATGGATTGGCGCCCCATCTCCCATGTTTGGATATGAAAACCAAAGGCTCTAACTGCCCTATGGGATCAGGACTTCCAGAGTAAAAAGAGAGAATATCGGGGTGAGTCTCGGTGACGGGAGATCCCGGTAAATTGTACTAGATACTGCGGTGATCTGGATCTTAGTAGACTCTATTGAAGTAACACACTGCGGCTATTCCTCACCAAAACTTTTTGTTCCCAAGACAGCACGATCTGGACTACCCGTGTGCCCAGGATAAGCTCGCTTCGGTGGCAGCCTGCATCTTAGAAGACAAGGTAGTCGAACATTTTCCCCCTTTAATTTTATAGGTTGTATGTTTGTGTTACTGTTACCCATCCCAATAAACGTCTTCATTAGCCCTTGTTCCCTGCTACTTCTATACCCAGGATCCCTGAGAATGTGTCTTCTTCACGCGTTCTCTGCCAGCATCCAATTAACAGAAGCTGAAAACAAGCAGTGTGTCTCCAGTCTAAGCAAACGTCTAAACTTTTCCTGGCACAAGGGATTTAAATCTACATTCTGACACAAGCAAAAAAAAAAAGGAAATGTCAGCAGAAAGAGCTAAAAAGATCAAATAAATTACTTTTCTGAAAACAGTCGGTACAAATAATGTGGTGTAGCTTCGAGCTCGGCCATCGTCTTCCGGGTAAGGGGGAGATTTGAACTTCTGCAGACATCAATACCGACAAATATTTTTTGGGGAAAAGCACCCACAACCCCATAACCATCACAACTACACCCCAATTACCCAGCCCCCACCAGGGATATAAGGGCTTGCACCTCGGTAGAACTTACTCCCCCAAGAATATACAGTACCAATTAATAAAAACCCAATTTAGGAAAACATGTTGGGAAATGAATACAATCCCAGCAAAAGTAACAGGTTCAATGAGAGTCCAAAGACGGTACTTATTACATTTTAGATTTAACAAAACCAGGCATTACAGCACTTGTAAAGCAAAAAGATGATAAAGTTGCACACAGTAAGAATAACATCAGACGGTTTGTAAAATAAAAAGGAGTATAACAGAAAACCTTTATATTACAGGCAATATATTTGACTAAAAATATTTTTGATACACATTTAGGAAAAAAACAGAGGCACCCATAAATGCAATATAATCTGTGTTTTTTTGTGTGTCAACTTAACACCAAATATTACATTTGCGATGTTTAGTACATGGGCTCTGAAGAATCTGTGCAGTTTTCTGTTGCGTTTCCATTTCTCCGTAGGAATAGGTGTTACATCTCATGGGTTGCAAGCCGCTCACATGTACGAGAAGGGTGCTGATCTCTGAAGTTAAAAAAAACTTAGGTCCGGACCAACAATTATCTCTGTGTTCCCTTTCTCAAGCCACCATGCCTCGAAGTATTGGGTTGTAAGAGCTTTGACCAGTAGGACTGCTGACCGGGGGGGAACTGCTGTGACAACTGTCCCAGGCCGGGCGGCGGAGGAGTTAGAAGTCGTTCCCCATTTCCGCTGATGGACGCATGGGTGGACCTTTACCATGGGGGGAGGAAGGGGGATGGGATGGTGCCCCCCGGGAAAGCTGTTGGTGGTCCTGTAAGTCAGGGATATTCTACTAAGTGCATCACTGCATTTATCCATACATAAAAACAATATAAGGATACATTATTAATTGTGAGGTCAATCATAACACAAACAAGTAGATGTATGAATGCTGCTAAATTATAACAAACTAAGAAAGAAATGTCTCAGAGCTTGTTGTTTATTTGACATTATAGAGAAGAACGATTAATCTATTGATAAATTCTGCTAGACCAGGAGTGGCCAACTCAATGACCTGACCTGTTGGTGGCTGTTGTGGACTGGTGTTGGCCACACATGTGCTAGACAGTATGTGGCTGCTTCATAAGACCTCCCATTATTCCATAACTGTAAGGAATCCAGCTGTGATTACATATGCATAATGGCACATTGAATGTCTATTTGTGAATGCTGCCCTCCCCCATCATACAGTTCCTCCACTAATACACAGCTGTCCTGCTCACTCACCTTAGGCTGCATCCATGTTGCCGAAGACCACGTGGAGGCGTGCGTGCGTGACGTTTAGCGGGAGCGTTTTCTGGCCAAGGTAACCGCGACGTAGGGGCGTGGCTGTGACATCACGGAGCTGGTTCGCCCTAATTGGGCTAACTGCTCAGGCGACCTGCCCATCGCACAGAGGAATCAGATTGAACGGATTCCTCGTGCACCGCGCGCCCCCTCCTGCTGTCGCGCACACGCGGTCCATGGGCGCGATCAATTCCTTAAGGCATTGTGATCGCGCCGCCCACGCACGCCTCCGCTGATCTCAGTGGGTTTCTGCATTTGACTCTGAAACAGCCCACTCTATCTGCTGAGGCTCCATGGAAACTGCAAAAGATGTCCTTGTCTTTGTTACTTTGTGTGTATATGTATGCGTGTGTGTGTGTGTGTGTATGCGTGTGTGTGTGTATGTGTGTGTGTGTATCTCCGAATATCCTCCATGGGATGTCATGCAGTATTTCAGAACTACTGTCTCCAGTATTAAAAGGGTTAATGTGCTGTGTGGACTTGGGGAGGCGGGAATATATGTCGGTGGCTCGGGCTGTCTCTGAAGTGGGGTTTTTCTTTTTTAAAGCAAGAAGTTACGTCTCTTCCTGATGGGATGTGATGCAGTACGGAGCTGTGTTTGCAATCTCTCCTCGCTCCTTTTGATCCTGACCTTAATACATTGCATATGAACATTACAAGAGCACACTTCTGAGGTCCCCTTTCCAATCTGACTGTTATTAAGAAGACTTACAATGAAGGTCATCTCAGATAAAATTGATTTTCCTTTGCTGTCTGCAGGCTGCGGGTTTGCATTCTGTGCATCTTGCGGAGAAACGAAGGCAAAGCCTCAGGGCTTTGTAAGTACAAACGTATAGTGTGGGTGCCTTAGCACACCTACAAAGTCTGCCCCTTCCACTGCAGGGTGACACCGTGCAGTGACAAGCACAGGAGGGATCTGTACCCTATCCATCCCGTCCCTCCAAACAGTGTGACACTGACAGGTGGACATGTTAAGACAAAGAGACCTTTGGGTTACTCCTACTGCAGGGTGACAAAGACAGATGATGGACTAATGGCCCATCTCTGTTGTGGTTCCCCTGATCTGCTAGCTTTGTATATAGACATCATGTGCATATTACAGCAAGCCCAGTAAGATAAGTATCCGCGCATTGTTGCATACATTGATGAGGCCACTCCAGCGGTAACGGGATGAGTGCAGGAATGATGCAGGGTGAACCCCATATGCTTAGTTATTCATATGTCAGAGTTAAGAAAAGGGCTTGTAAATGATTTATTAGCAGGAGCCCAGCAGATTGAAACTCTCTTAATGCTGAAATTCCCTTTACTTCCTTTGTCAGTTCTGCTCACGTCAATTAACTGTCTGATGTAAATCTTCCTGGTTAATCCATTACTTAAATCGTTTGAAAACTATGAAAGCAAATTATGCACCTTCCACTCTGTGGGGATTGCAGATTGCTGTCAGTCTCAAATATAACCTGTAAAAACACAGAACAGAGAATCATTAAACATTTAATGTGCAGGATCCATTGGCAAAGTGATAGATGGGAAACTGTCAAGAGAACCTTATGCAGTTGGAAAATAGCTGCCTTTCATTCATTTGTTTTTTGTCAGTAGCAAAATGTATTACCGAGTCAAAGAAATCCCCAGACTAAATATCAACATGTTCTTGTTGTTTTGCAGAGAGTTTTTGACGATATGTCAGATATTGTGGCCACTATATAATTGGGTGATAAGTTAATAGAACCTATGAGTGATCTTTCCTATGATATACATTGTCCTAATGCTGTGACTTATGACATTCACTGTATTATACATGATGGAGAGCTATGGATGTGGTTTCCAAGCTATATGATGCATCCCTTTGGGAGGTGACCTTTTCAGATGCAGTAAGAAAACAGAAGATGTGTGATGCCTCTATATCAGTGGGCGGCCAAATCCAGTCCTCAGGGGCCACCAACAGGTCAGGTTTTCAGTATATCCTTGCTTCAGCGCAGGGGGGCTCAATTAGTGGCTCCGTTTTCGTTGGTGGCCCTTGAGGAATGGAGTTGACCACCCCTGTCTGTGTGCAGTACTGTACACCCCACATCACGTAGCTTGTGTCTGGGGGGTTTCGGAACTGGATGTGATCACCGACTTGAACAGCAGTATTGGGAATGTGATCAGCATTGAATATTGGTCTTGTAACTCACCCATCTATGAGCCATACATGATACGTTACATACAGCGGGACTCAGAGGACATTATTCTTTTACTTATTCAATTCAGTTCTCATTGACTGAGCGAGGATGAGACCAAAGGAGAGGAGGCTTTTCACTGTGAGCATCGCCTCTTGAATACATCTTTTTGTCTTGTCACAGTGTTAGTTGTCATAGAAGGAGGAGGACGTGTGAAGGTTTTGGGAGATCACCGAGAAAGTCACCATAAATAATAGAGTTTCAAGGGGTGCCTATCACAGATGAGTCTCGTGTTTCGGGAAGGGCCTTTTAGAGTGGAGAGAAATCAGTTGCAGTGTATGGGAGCCAATACGAGTGGAGACGTCTAGATCTTAAGCATTAGACTTGTAATGTATTATTTGAGGATGATATATGGTGACCCAGTCATGAAGAGCTCGAAATGGAAGAAGAAGGATATTCAATTTGATTCTGCAAGATATGGGGAGACAGTAAAGGGACTTGTGCAGTGGGGTTAGCAGTGTCTATGGAAGTTAATCCCCATGGGGCATTTTAATGTATTGATGTCTAAGTTCTGTAAGTAGAAGATATAGATATGTGGAAGTGCGTTCCAGTAAAGCTTTGGCATGTACCATGTCGAATCTGCCGACATCCGTTTCCCGGATTTTCACTGATGTTACCCCCAAAATCCATTTCGCCGTGTAAAATCCGCAACTGGACTTGGGCAGTTTCAATCCACGCGGATTCATCAGAATCCGCCATTGGATATAACCCGTGGATATATTTGAAGAATCCAATCCGCGGATTCTTACGATTCCGCCAACGGATTGTTGAATCCGTGGATTGGAATCTACAAATCCGTCCACGGGTTGGGGAATCCATGGAGTATATTGGTAATTTTACAACAAAAAAAATTGACATTGATCCGCTGAAATGCACGGACCAAAGGAAACGGACGATCCAAATACTCCAGGGGAAAAAAATGCCCATCTCTAGTACCACGTACATTATAAAGAAAATGCATTCAATGCTGCTTAAAATGTCTGTTACATATGAGACTGAGACAAGAAAAACCTTACCCGTGAACGTGCTACTTGAAAACGTTCCTTATGGTTTCATTGTGTCGTGACCCGGTGAACAGCCTGAGAGGAATGAGTGCCTGCCTTGGTTGTTGAAGTAGATAAGATCTCTGTATGTTGCTACTTTGTGTTCTGCTCACTACGCCTCTTTGCCATGGTTGGATTCTGAAGTACACTGCAGAGAATAAGCTCTCTGTGGCACACTGCTTCGTTCATATGAGATAATGATACCTTGTGCCATTTAACGATAATGCGAAAACAATGCAGTGACCCCCCAGCTGAGCTGCTATATACACTTTCATGGAAACATAAACTGAGCATAAAACAGGCGATTAGAAACCACAATTCCCACTCGGGGATCTTTTCTTTTTACAAAGGTTCTGCAAAATGCAATATACAGTCAGACACAAGATTACACCAGAAGCCAGCAGTGGTGCTGCATTTCCACTTAATGCAAAGATTGTTCTTATTGCATTTAAGTGGTACAGAATGGATTGTGACCAAAGCATATTATCACGTGCCCAGTTTTGCAATCAAGAAACGTATAACACACTGAATTCTGTGGATCTGAGGGAAATAAAGCTCTAATTCCCTCCAGTTATTGGCGCTGTGCCTGCAATACTTGGTACATAAATAAATGACATTTATGATTATACCACCTGATGGGGACCCAATTTCATCCTCTTATTCTTCACTGTACAATACAATATGTTTGTACTGTGCTGGGACAATGTCCGGTAACACGTACACTAGCAGGTGTGTGTCACCAGCCCAGAATCTCAGGTAGCAAAGGTGTTAAACAAGGAGACAACGGTTTTGGGACTGTTTTCTAATGCTGCTGGGAGAAGAGGAGCCCCCCTGAGACCCCTGAACCCTACTATCTTAACTGAAAAAGATGTGCAGAGTTTTAGCAGCTGCAGTATTTCTGTTCTAGGGAACTGTTCGTGGGGTTGTGATTCCTCTTATTTGAGTGGAATGAGAGCGGAATGGGTCTCCCTGCTGGTAGATTTTAGGGTAGGGGATTACCTTTAGGGGTTTTACCGGTTAGGGTAGGGGGTTAACTTTAGGGGTTTTACCAGTTAGGGTAGGGGGTTAACTTTAGGGGTTTTACCAGTTAGGGTAGGGGGTTAACTTTAGGGGTTCTACCGGTTAGGGTAGGGGGTTAACTTTAGGGGTTTTACCGGTTAGGGTAGGGGGTTAACTTTAGGGGTTTTACCGGTTAGGGTAGGGGGTTAACTTTAGGGGTTTTACCGGTTAGGGTAGGGGGTTAACTTTAGGGGTTTTACCGGTTAGGGTAGGGGGTTAACTTTAGGGGTTTTACCGGTTAGGGTAGGGGGTTAACTTTAGGGGTTCTACCGGTTAGGGTAGGGGGTTAACTTTAGGGGTTTTACCGGTTAGGGTAGGGGGTTAACTTTAGGGGTTTTACCGGTTAGGGTAGGGGGTTAACTTTAGGGGTTTTACCGGTTAGGGTATGGGGTTAACTTTAGGGGTTTTACCGGTTAGGGTAGGGGGTTAACTTTAGGGGTTTTACCGGTTAGGGTAGGGGGTTAACTTTAGGGGTTTTACCGGTTAGGGTAGGGGGTTAACTTTAGGGGTTTTACCGGTTAGGGTAGGGGGTTGACTTTAGGGGTTTTACCGGTTAGGGTAGGGGGTTAACTTAAGGGATTTTAGTGGTTCGGGTAGGGGGTTAACTTTTGGGGTTTTAGTGGTTCGGGTAGGGGGTTAACTTAAGGGGTTTTAGTCATTCGGGTAAAGGATTTTAGGGTAAGGAGTAAAGGTTTTTAGGGTTGGGGGTAGCGTTAGTATTAAGAGATTTTAGGGTAAGGGCTAAGGTTAGTGACTTACCTTAGCGCTGAAAAGGCTGACGGCTGAGTGTCCCAGCGGCGAGGTGAGGAGCGGCCAAATGTCCTCGACCACATGAGAGTTCTTCCGAGATGATGGGGTTTGAGGTGTGAGAATGTGTGGGAACCCAGTTTGCAAACATTTACGTACATTTTTTTTTTGCCCAGTTTTTGCACACATTAACACGCCCGTAAAACTCACCGTTTTTTCTGGTGCCATGAATATATTTGGTAAAACCGAGGACATTCACAAAATAAATGACCTCTCAACAGTCCAGGCGAATATTTGCAACTGTTTCAGATATTGCTACATTTGTACAAGCGGCTTTCTGTGCTGAAGGGAAATTGCTCATCTTGCTTCTAATGCCATGTCACCTTTTCTAATGCCTGTGGTCAGGTTGCTTGTGTAAGGCGGCTCTGCTACATCCCTTCCCCAGTCTTCAAGAGCTACCAACAGGTCAGGTTTTCAGGATATAGGGAAAAGTGGTATATGTGGTGCTCAATAATTGAAACAGCTTCCACATGTAGGTAGTATTGACATCATAAATCCACAATTGGTCATCCAGTTGCAATGGAGTGCCCCCCAGTAAGTATAACAGAACTGAAGGGGAAAGTGACCAGTGGAGTCGGCTGAGACATCCACGGTGATGTACCCAATATAAACACCCAATCAGTAATGATGATAATAAAGAGGAACAATGTCCATGAAAGACAGGATTTAAATAAGGCACTGCAGCACTTTACCTTCACTGTCCAAGGGGCACTCACATCATCCTCGGCGTGCAATCCATCTGTTGTAGATACAGGAAGGGAATAGGCGTAGGTAGAGGACAGCTCCAGAAATCCTGTAGTAAATCTCCAGGAAAAAAGACCAGGCCACTCCAAAAATAATCAAAAAATAAGTTATTTATTGCTAGCTAAACATACAGGGGAAAGGGGACTGAATGAACGCACCTACGAGTTTCGTACAGGAGTACTTTATCAAGGTATCTTTGCAATGCATGACGTGCGATGAAGATATTTGTGGTGTTTTTAAATCTTTCCGGGCATGTCAGAGAGCAGGGATTGCTAGGGCATGAGTTTCAACAGGGATTTTGCAGTGGAATTGTTGTCAGAATGTGCTCGGGGTCCAGAGTTGCTGGATACCCCAAACATGTACCCGAGAATCATGCCTGATTCTCGGATACACGTAGGCACATTGTCCCGGCAATATCTTCCCTTGAAAACGCTTGGGTTCCTTGCTTCAGCACAGCCAGAAAGGTAAAATGAGGCACAGGGATGAAAAGTGTTCCTGTAGCTGCGGGGATCCTTCGGTAACATAGGGGTACCCCAGTTAGTGCCAAGGTGTCCCAGACCCTGTATTGGGTTTGTGGGCTATGAAAGTCCCCTGTAAAGTATAGAAAAACCTGACCTGTTTATGGACTTTTGGGGTTCCCAGAAACTCCAGATTTTGGGAGTGTGTAAGTTTTAGGGGGATATGTGTGTGAAAATGTATTCCTTTTGTTTGCAGGAGTTCGGGGGGCCCAGCTATTGGTGGTCCCCTGATTCTCCCCAGCGTGCAGGCACTATTTGTGGGTTCACATTGGGGCTGCACCGTGTCCCCCAGACTCCTGTTTTTCGAGCCCAGATAACCCCAACTAATTTCCCACACGTATATAAGGGTCCCCGAGGTTTATACTGTATTAAAGTATGGTTTATAGCAGGCCTGCACAACTTGTAAAGTGAGAATGGCCGGAACGCTCCAAGGAAAACCGATTTAGGCCGCACGGGTAAAACTGCATTTATTATTCAAAATGATACATTTCCTTTATTAAAAGCCTGTCACGGAAGACCAGCACTTTTAACACCTTTATACCTTCTTGGATCAAACCACTAGGCAGGAGAACATTGTTGAATAAAATGGGGTTTATTTGGTGAGACCGCAGACATCCCCCCAAAAATTGTGTGTGTGCCGGTCATGCGCATTTTAATTAAAAATCAAAACACAATTTTAGTGCGATCTGCTGGAGCAGCCCCCCTCCCCCCCAGCGGAGGTCCTGAGCCACAGCCGGAGAAGTTCCCCCCCCAGCAGAGGTACTGAGCCAAGGCCGGAGCAGCCCCCACACTCTCCCCGGCGGGCTGCGGCCACGGCTGTGTGTGTACTGCTGCAGCCAGCCCCCACGGGGGTACAGGGACATGGGGGTGTCGGCGGCTCACTGGGTTTGGCACTGCATGCATGATGATTCATATGCCCTCCAGCCCCCCCTCTCCCCAGAGGACGTCTCAGCCGAAAAGGGGGAGGTGGTGGTTGCGCATCACTCAGTGGGGGGGGGGGGGGGCATCTTCTTCTGCCAGGAGTGAAGTCACTTCCGTCACCACTGACTTCTGTCTCCAATAAACACATTAACGCCGCTAAAGAAATTCCACTTCTAAATGCACAAAACAACATATCTCCCCCAGCACCCCTTATCATCATCTCCTCCAGCACCCCTCATCATCATCTCCACCAGCACCCTTCATCATAGGACACTGTAGTCTATAAAGGGGGCTACCGCACTCAGAGCAGGGTGTGTCTCAGTGTCTCTCAGACTTTTTAGACTTATAGGTCACCTTGAAACTAGTCCATTGAAGTGCTGGTAAGGTTTCCCAGGGTCATTGGGGTGCCAAGCATTCCTAGCCACAGCTGCGGACTGGTTCTGAGGAGTAAAGTGACCTATTCCAGGCTTATTCCAGTGACGTGGAGTGAACAGGGTAACGCCTTTTGCTGAAGCAGGCACCCTGCACCTAGGAGAGTAGTTTTTTTACCCCAGTTTCCAAGAAGTGTGTCTTTTTGCCTGTATTTTGTGTTCCACTGTGTGTATGCCTTTTCGTGCGAATAAATGTACAATTTATTTCACTTACCTGTTTTGATCCTGGTAAAAAGGTGTAAACTGCTTGGTCTCCCGTGACACCCTGGATTTTTTCACCTTCTCCTCCCCCCCACCTCCCACCTCCTGCATTTTTGCTTTGAGGGTGTTTGCTTCTAGCTGCTATCACTTCACCTCAAGGGCTCTCAGCCATTTGCTGCCGTTCTCTGATGTTAGGGATGCTCTGTTAAAATTCCCATAAACATATATTATCTGTAACTGCCAACCACAAGTCTGTAAATTAATCTCTGTAACTTCCTTTGGCGCCCGAGCTTTTAGCCGCGCTGCTCCCACTCTTTGGAACAGTCTGCCCCGTTCAGGGTGGGAGGCCCCTCTCTGGGAATCTATGAAAACAGGCTCAAGCCCGACCTGCTTACCCCGGCATTTAATTAATGACCCGCAACCTGTCCGACATTTAATAGCTTCAGCACCGTCCCATCCTGTATTGTAACTTTCCTTGAGTTTGGTCTCTTTTATAAACTTCTATGTTTTCTTCTTTTTTCTTTTTTGTAACTGTGAAGCTTTGAGTCCCACTGGGAGAAAAGCACTATATAAATAAAGTTATTATTAATATATAACCTCTGTTCATTTAATGTAACCATGTGTTGTCATCATAACTCTGTGCCCAGGACATACTTGAAAACGAGAGGTAACTCTCAATGTATTACTTCCTGGTAAAACATTTTTATAAATAAAGTGGAGTAAATATGTGATATGTTTGTTTGATAAATCGGATGCATTTGTGCCTCAGAAATGCTCTACTTTTGCTTCTATACAGAGATCCTTCCGTATTGTACGGTATGTTTGGGGAATGTCAGGTTGGCTCATGTTTACCACTGTATCCGTCTTATGTTGGAGAGGTCCCACTCTGGGACTTTGTTCCAAGGGAAGGAACAGGCAGCCTCCCAATGATTGTAATCTGCAGTGTTCTAACTCAATGTAATTACATGGTTACCACACAGTCAATCTTTTCCTGTGACACTTGAAAATAGAAGTGACAGGGAAAGAAAAGGAAGGGGGGGGGGGCGGAATCCACGGAGTTGGGAGGGGGGGCAGATTAATGCAAAGCGATAAGCAGACAGAGCCTCCGCTCTGAGGGAAAATATTACATTATGGTTAAAAGAAGAGAAAATACTATTAAAAATCAGGAGGTGTTCCCTGTGTTAACTGTACTAGGAGCAAAGTGGAATAAAGATGACTTCAAGGATTTAGATGTATGTTTATGAAGCTTGTAAAGATCGTCTAGCTGTAGCATGTCTTAACTCCCCCCTTGCTTTTAATAGGAGTTTATGCTTGCGTCGGGCGCAGCACCATTTAGTAAACATGGGCCTCAGTGGGATTCAGCCTCACTCAGAAGAGAGTCAAGTTCATTACATGGCTATCAACTCCATGGATGACGATTATTCAGAGTGAGTCAGATGCATCTGGAGGCAGTCTCACAGATTGATTAACAGTCTCATCCATTGGAAGGCAGTCTCACTAAATGCAAGGGCAGGCTCACTCATTGAAAAGACTCAATTATTCAAAGGCAGTCTCCTTTATCAGACGCTGTCTCACCCATGTGCAGACAATATCTTTTTTGAGTGTCTCTCAGCCAATTACAGGCTTAGTTAGTACAACTGTATCTTGTTAATTTGGAGAATCCGTGGCTTCTGGTTTAGTGGGATGTCACATTACGCTTTTGAAGTAACCATTAGTTTCCCGTTCTCTCATTTGGGTCTTGGACATGTCGCTCTGTACAGAACACGCACAGAATGACATACCCAAAGGCAAACAGTGCACAAATACATGGACACACTAATGAACTCGCTTCTTGACCTTTTGTTTGGTTAGCCAGGAGCGTGGCAGTGGAATAGCATGTAATTGACTCATTTTGATTACCCGCTCTCTATAGCAGGTATCTGATTCTCACCAAACATGCCTGTCTTATCTGAGCTTTGCCCTTATTTTTCTCCCTTCTGTGTCATGAGACTTTCAGCGACACTGCCACGGTGTCCCCCCCATTCATTGCAAAGGCAGAGCTGTATCCATGCTAATGGGACCTCTAGCAATCACAAGTCCCATGTGGCGTTACAAGCTCATGATCAGCAGCTAGAAAAAATTGTCAAGTTGTTTTAAATTAAAGGGATCCCGAACTTCAAAGAATCCCATGAGTGGGGGGCAGATCTGTAAGGTAATAAGCTGAGCTATCGCTGTAATATCTTTGTTGCCCCCTTTCCTTGACTCCTGATCTCCAGGCTCGGCTCACACACACACACATACACACACACACACACACACACACACACACACACACAGATTTTATATTGAGCTGGAAGTACCCATCTCCCCTGCATCCCATAAAATGCACAAAGCATGGTCCGTTTCCTGAGCAAGTCTGCAGCAGCCTTTTGGGCTATAACTTTTAATTTGCCGGCAGAAAAGCCGCCTCAGCACATTGCAATTTAAAACCCCACCATTAAAATGCGTTGTTTTATTTGTGATCATAGGCTTCTCTTGTTACCAGCGCTAATGCTTAATAATAGTAATAATAATATTATTACAGTGATTACTCAAATATGGGATTTACAAGAAAGGCCGCCAAGGCAAAAAATGACCAACACAGATCGAATAATACAATAAAACAACAAACAACCGGCGCCTATAATAAAGTGATTACATGAACAAGTTCTGACCAATCGTAGATACAGTCTTAAATGCCAAACAGTCCTTGGAAGTTTCTGGGCTGGTGTCTCATAGAACAAACAAACAAACATAAATGACAAGAAAGACAAAGAGACAAATCCTAGTGTAACCCTAAAAATAAACATCAAACACTAACAAAGAATAACCAAAATAGCTATAACAATTTAATAAAATAATGTAAATATATAAAAAAAAAGCAAACAATGCCAATAGGGAAGAGCACAACACGTCCAACACACAATCCACAAGTGTAAATGAAACCACCCTACGCGTTTCGTGACGGAAGTCACTTCCGTCACGAAACGCGTAGGGTGGTTTCATTTACACTTGTGGATTGTGTGTTGGACGTGTTGTGCTCTTTCCCTCTTGGCATTGTGCCCTGTATTCGAGTGGCAGGGCTTTTCCAGGCCCCACCGGCCCTAGGAACTTGTTGGCGCTTTCACGCTGTGCAGTGACGTAATCCGCTCACCGCGTGACCAGCGGGTCTGTGAGCGCGGCGGCTGTGTCTGTCCTAACAGCACGGAGCTCCGGAGGGTTCCTGTAACAGTCTCCCCAGCGGTGTATACAGCAGAGGAGGAAGCACATGTGTTCCATGAGCCTTTTATATTCAGCATAGCTGTAAGTAGGATTTAAATTTTACTCCTACCGGATGCACTTGGTCCAACCCTGTCCCAAGCCTTATTAGGCAATTGTTTGCTTTTTTTTTATATATTTACATTATTTTATTAAATTGTTATAGCTATTTTGGTTATTCTTTGTTAGTGTTTGATGTTTCTTTTTAGGGTTACACTATGATTTGTCTCTTTGTCTTTCTTGTCATTTATGTTTGTTTGTTTGTTCTATGAGACACCAGCCCAGAACCTTCCAAGGACTGTTTGGCATTTAAGACTGTATCTACGATTGGTCAGAACTTGTTCACGTAATCACTTTATTATAGGCGCCGGTTGTTTGTTTGTTTTTTTCCTGTGGAACAGCACAGCTCTGCCGCCCTCTTTTCTAACCATTCCTGTCTTCGGAGCTGCGTATCTGTCCAATTCAGGACGACTAATTCATCGGGAAGACAGTGAATTTACTGATTGTCATTAAGGGAAAGGAGAAATAAAGGAGTGGAATTGTGTAGTATTGTGTAGTAACTGTGTACCATTGTGTACTTAATCCCTTTGCTTCCAGAAGATGCTGCAACACGTTGCTTTGCAGGAGCCTCTGGCAGTGAAGCAATGAATTGAACAAACTCAAGCACTGGGTGTTCCTGGCCATTGTCCCACAGAGATTCCATTAGAGATGGTCTTTTGTCTGGTGACCTGCTCCTCCTCACTCCCCAGGCCTCAGTTCCTGCCTGGTGCAGAGCACCCAGTGCTCCCATGGGTCTTTGTAAAAACGTTCATTCTGAGCCTCCTGTCCCTCTTTGCAGTTACCATGGTGACTGTCTCCTGTACTGACTTGTGGGTACCATTCCTTTAAACCTGAACAATACACCCACTATAATGATACAAAGTGAGATCTGAAAGCAGTGCGTGGGCTTTAAACACAGCAACAAACACAGGATATTTGTGTGACTTCTACAAGAGAAAAGCCTTTGATAATTTGTGTCGGAACTCAGGTAAACGGTAGAGAATTATAACTGAACAGTGAACCCTGTCGGTGCTGTGCAGAGTCACGGAGATGTAAGTCCCTGCAGAGACAGATTTTCAGGGAAATAGAGTTAATTCCCCCAGTAACAGGGACAGAAAGGGCAGAGGCAGAAACCAGAATTGGCCCCAGTGAGAAGGACAGAGTGGACATGCAGTGCAGTAATGCAGTCATTTCAATTAAACCCGAATACATTGCTGTACATGCCTTTAATAAGAATTGTTTCTGATATAACGCCAACAGTGCAGCGCTATACATAGAATTCCATGGCACAATAAATTCTGCTGTTAAGAGCTTACAATCTCATTTTGGCGCCTGAGGCACAGGTGGGGGAAAGGGGCTTGCCGAAGGTCGCAAGGAGCTGACCCTGGGATTTTAATTAAAAGGCAGTGACAGTACCAGAGAGCTGCTCCTTCAGTCCTCGATGCTGTAGAAAGCTATGGTACAATGGTCAGTGATCTAAACCTACATACACACATCTCTGTCCCTGCACCTCAGCTCTTACTCTGCAGCACCCCCTGCTATCCCAGCACTGCCCCCCTCGCACCAGGCTGCCCCTGTACCTCAGACCCCCCTCACAGCTAATCACACTCTCATTCCTCTTAATCGCATTGAATTTCTGATCGCGCCCGTCTCTCAGGTGCCGGGGGTTATTGGGGATGGAGAGGGGAGGAGAGCTTACCCACCACTCTGCTCAGACTTTGCTGTTTAGCTAATGGCACAAATCAATGGTTTCCATTACAGCGAGTGTGCGGAGGGCTGGGAGGGGAGAATGCAACACCTTCCAAGTAGCTTCACATGGCATTATCTGATGGTTAACGGCCACCGCGTGGCTGAGAGAAGGCTAGAGTCCTGTGCAGCCAAGGCTGTTGTGAACGGACTTTCAGATCTGGCAGGAGTGATGGATGTGCCAGTGGAAAGTCGTCATTTGGATTTTGGTCATTGTTTCGACCCACAGGACAAACAAGGTTTAAAACGCAGAAGAGCCCAGGGTCAGCAGAGAAAGGTGAACGATGTTTTGTTGAAAGCCTTTCTCGGCTGCGACTCATGCCTGGGCTTCTGAGCTTTCTGGGATACTTCCCATGAAGGTGCAGGGCTTGAAGCGGATTACCACCCCAAATATATACAGTCATGTGAAAAAGAAAGTACACCCTCTTTGAATTCCATGGTTTTACATATCGGGACATAATAACAATCATCTGTTCCTTAGCAGGTCTACAAATTAGGTAAATACAACCTCAGATGAACAACAGCACATGACATATTACACCGTGTCATGATTTATTTAACAAAAATAAAGCCAAAATGGAGAAGCCATGTGTGAAAAACTAAGTACACCGTATGATTCAAAATATACCTCTGCACACATCTCCTATGGAATCAGATATTTAGTTTTTTTGGAGAGCACAATTATTTGAAGGGATCTAGAAAGTTATAAGAGTCATCCTCCGTATTGCGTCTCATTTAAGATTTGCTTCCAACTATGCCAGGCCTACACTGTACCTTATTACTTGCTGGAGAGGCCTGAGGAGAGTAAATGCTCATTTCTCTCCATGTTGCTCTCTCTGTGATAAAGAACACCCGTGTCCCCCTGAATCATGTTAGATTGTCTGCATGGAGAGCATGCCCCAGTGACCCACAAATGCACCCTCCAATGTTGGAAGAGCCTGCGCTCATATGGTTAAATATTGGTGCGCTAAATAGAACAGAAAGGGATTGAGGCGGAGTAGTGAGCTATAAATAATCACTGTTGCTTAATGCTGAACATGGTGCAGTAACTGTGCATTATAAGCCCATGTTGTGCTTTGCTACAATTGGAACCCACAGGACTAGAAATCAATAGGATTTTCATATCACTTTCACAACCAAAATGCATATATATATATACAGTAATATTTACAGTTGCTTTATAATTTACAATTAATTTAATTATATTTTACTTAGTATATGCACTTTACTGATCTAGCTTAATAGAAGCGCTGCTTTTTTTCTTTTTCTGCTTGTCATATATATATATATATATATATATATATATAATTTTTTTATATATATATATATATATATATATATATATATATACAGCTCAACCCCGTTATAGTGCGATCCGCTACAAAGTGAATCCGCTTATAACGCGGTCTGAGCGTGGCTCCCGAGATTTGAAAACCTCCATTTTGCCGCGCGATGACTTACCGGCATCTAGATCTCTCTCCTCTCTGCAGCGGTACGCTCTCTCCTCACTTCATAGGGCTGTGTCCACGTGTTCTCCTCTCTGCAGCGGTACGCTCTCTCCTCACTTCATAGGGCTGTGTCCACGTGTTCTCCTCTCTGCAGCGGTCAGCTCTCGAGCCCGGCATCGCAGACGAGGGTCACACGACACAACACACATTTTTTAAACATTCAATTCAATGCTTTATTGCTAACAGACACATACACACACACACACACACACACACACACACACACAGACACATACACACACCTACACCATGCGGGAATTGAACATTAATACATTTTACATAATACACATGCACAGATCGAACTCAGGACCTTCCATATACTGGTACCAATGCCTTACCTCTATATAGGTTAATCCTCGCGCGCTGAAATTTTAACGCAATCCTGGTTATAACGCGGTCTCATTCTGTGGCCCCCAAGGACCGCGTTATAATGGGGTTCAGCTGTGTATATATATATATATATATATATATATATATATATATATATAAAGCAGAAAATAGCCATGTTAGTCCAGTTGCAGAATAAATGAGTTCTTCAGTATTAGGTGATACCTTTTTTATTGGACTAACAATTTATCACCTAATATATATATATTCCCTGTGCACAGACTTTGACTTCTCAAAATGTAAAGATAGAAACCAAACAAAACCCATAACATTTGCCTGAAGGAAATGATTAATTGGGGAACAATTATTAAAATGCAGCTTCATTCAATGTCCATGCGGAGGCAAACACAGGGCATCTGTGTGGAGATTTCATGGTTGGTTCCTCCTAGTGGCTAACCATTCAGTTTTGCTTCCTCAGCACAAGAGGCGTCTGCTCCGATTCTCAGTGGAATAACAGTGTATTAAGAATTAATGAGAAAATAGAATTACAGAATGAACACGAATCCGCTGATAATAACCAGCTGTAGGTACATTCATCACTTCTTAAAGAGCCGTTTGTCACTGTCATTACAGGTCCGCAAGGTGTTTTGCTCCATTGGGAACCTTTGCTGACAATATTTACGTATGGAAGACGCCGCTAACGATGCCATTAGCCGAGACAAACCATTCTTTGCAAAGACTTGATTCTTCTCAAACATAATGAAACCAAGGCAGACACCACAGGAACTAAGCCCGTAAACTCGCTCTGCTTTCACGCTATGTCAATGTTCAACATACAAAAAAAAAAAGCTTGCTTGCCGTGTCTGGGTTCGTGCATGTAAGCGAAATATCGCAAAGTCGGCCATCTTAAATGTGAACCACATCGTAAACCATCGAATGACTAGAAGACAGATATTTTAGCTGCCCATAATGAGGAGGATTCCCTGGATGCCCCGAAGCTTGAAGACTCAGCAGGTGAACCATCAGGAAAGGAGCAGCTAAGAACCCACACACAGCGCGAACAATGAGGCTGCTCCCACAGATAGTGCTGGCTGCAGCTGCTTCTGGCTCTAGTGATTTCCCTCAGATCAGAACCAAGCGCTGCCCACTGGGTCATGAGAGCAGAACCCACCATAACACAGGTCTGTTTTGTCAAGATCTTAAACGAGCCAACTTTCAGTTACTCATTGAAAGAATGTGTTTCTTTGGGCCACTGTTTCAAGGTATTTTGGGGTAGTTGTCTCAGGCAGTGACAGGCAGAAGAAAGACAGTTCCAAAGAGCGGGGAAACCGCTTCAGTCGAGGAGAGTCCTGCTTGTGAAGCAAACACAACCAACTAGTGATGTAACGGCCAAATGTTCCCTACCCGGAAATTACCCGGGCCCGGCCCAGGGCGCCGGAACCCAGTGACGGATAATTCCGTCCTGCTCTGCTCCCTCAGTCCTCTTTTTGGAGAACGACAGGAGCATAGCATCAGAGGAGACTTACCTGCAACCGGGGGCGGAGGACGACGGCGACATCCTGGTGGCAGTGAGAGCAGAGTGAGCAGGAGCAGAGTGTCGCTAGAGAAGAACCGGGAAGGAGCGTGCCCCAGCGGTCGGACCCGGACGTCTTCAGACTTCTGCTACCTGCCGCTATAGCAGGCAGACTGCTGGGGCGCGCTCCGGGATTACCCGACCGGGTCATTTAAAAAAAAAACATTTTGGGGTACTCGTTACCCGGTCATTTTTTGGACCCGGTACATCTCTACAACATATTGTAGGCAAACAAATTATTCAAAGTACAGGTCTCCTCTGAGACAGAGATACAAAGTGCAGGTCTCCTCTGAGACAGAGATACTAAGTGCAGGTCTCCTCTGAGACAGAGATACAAAGTGCAGGTCTCCTCTGAGACAGAGATACAAAGTGCAGGTCTCCTCTGAGACAGAGATACAAAGTGCAGGTCTCCTCTGGGACAGAGATACTAAGTGCAGGTCTCCTCTGAGACAGAGATACAAGGAACAGGTTTCCTCTGAGACAGAGATACAAAGCGCAGGTCTCCTCTGGGACAGAGATACACAGTGCAGGTCTCCTCTGGGACAGAGATACAAAGTGCAGGTCTCCTCTGGGACAGAGATACAAAGTGCAGGTCCCCTCTGAGACAGAGATACAAAGTACAGGTCTCCTCTGAGACAGAGATACAAAGTACAGGTCTCCTCTGAGACAGAGAAACACAGTGCAGGTCTCCTCTGAGACAGAGATACACAGTGCAGGTCTCCTCTGAGACAGAGATACAAAGTACAGGTCTCCTCTGAGACAGAGATACACAGAGCAGGTCTCCTCTGGGACAGAGATACAAGGAACAGGTCTCCTCTGGGACAGAGATACACAGTGCAGGTCTCCTCTGGGACAGAGATACAAGGAACAGGTCTCCTCTGGGACAGAGATACAAAGTGCAGGTCTCCTCTGGGACAGAGATACAAAGTGCAGGTCTCCTCTGAGACAGAGGTACAAGGAACAGGTCTCCTCTGGGACAGAGATATAAAGTGCAGGTCTCCTCTGGGACAGAGATACAAAGTATAAGTCTCCTCTGGGACAGAGATACAAAGTTCAGGTCTCATCTGGGACAAAGATACAAAGTAGACCTCTACTCACAAGTTCATAATGCAATTCTCCATTTAATGTGACAGCCAAGAACAGTGGAAAGACAACATTTCAATTCCCATAATGACTTTTCATCAGGTACATAGTAACACACAATCACTTTTAAATAGTGTATTTTGGAACCAAAACCTCCCACAACAGGGGATGCCAATTAAGAGTAAACTACCAGCATACATAAAAACGCAGAGCAGCATATCAAAAGTGAACAGCACATAATTGTGAGGAAGAAAGAAACACAGAGCGCACATGGGATCAGTGATAATATGTATCAAAAACAATAAGAATACCAATCAGTACAAGTTACAAGTTAAAGTGCATTGATGGACGTTCACAATGAGGCCAAGACAGGACGCCCGAGAGACAGCACACGAAAGCATTTACTACAACCTTGCGGTGGTGGTCTGTCTTTCTTTTCATCTCACTTTGGGAGTTACCTACAGGGGCTTTGGCGTGCTCCTGCATTTGAGCTGCAAGGTGGGAAGGATACCACACGTCATTAAGGTGGCAAGACTGTGGCTTTCACTTGCATTTCTTAGTGACAGGGCGAACTAGAGGAGTTACTGTAACTTCTCATTTCTCTTCATTTTCAGTCCAGCGATTACTGGCCTATTTCGAGGAATTGGTCAGTTGAACTCGTGTCCGAGGAGCCAGTTCTGAGGGGCTCATGTATTCGAGGTACCGGGTCATGTGTCCAAGAAGCCGGGTCAGAAGAACTCATGCCCGAGGAGTCGGGTCAGATGAACTCATGTGTCCGAGGAGCCGTGTAAGATGAACTCGTGTGTCCGAGGAGCTGGGTCAGATGAACTCGTGTGTCCGAGGAGCTGGGTCATATGAACTCGTGTCCGAGGAGCCAGGTCAGATGAGCTTGCGTCCGAGGAGCAGGGTCAGATGAACTCGTGTCCGAGGAGCCGGGTCAGATGAATTTGTGTCCGAGGAGCTGGGTCAGATGAACTCATGTGTCCGAGTAGCCGGGATGCATCAAACTTGATAAATCTGTTGCTTATGTGTTACAACTGCTTCAGTACAGGAAAGTAAATCAGTTCCACAGCATACGGTATTGCCCAAGGCTGCTTGTTACAAAGTGTGCTGCTGCTTTGTTGACATCAGAATGTTAAAGGGCCATTGGTAGTGCAGAGATCCACACGGATAATGTATGTGACATTACTCCTCAACTCCCTGACCTGGATTGTACAATCCAACATATTCAGTTTGTGTTGGACCCTGAGTCAGAAGCATATATTTTTGCTACAGTAACCAGCTTTATCCACTATATATTTGTGGTGGCCTTCTTATTAGATTTTGTTATTATTATACAAGTAAGTAAATGTTACTGTGCTTCTACACCAGGCTCATTGTCTGGCCCCATATTGTGATCACTGCTAGGGGTGCATCTGATTAGAACAGAGTCACTGCAGAATTTCCCAATCTATAAATCAGGGAGATGAGGCAGCGGGCAGGAATCAGCTGGGTACATCTCCCCACACGTCATCCGCATGTGATGTGACAGTTACAGAACAGAACTCCACATTAATAAGTTCATAATCAAATGAATCATATTGATGGGCAAGTTATTGTACTCTGAGAATGTAATTACAGTACATTATCTTGTGTTTTAATGTGACGTACAATCCTTACATTGCAAATGAGCACAGACACAATGCTGTGTGCCAGGCACCTAGAGAGAAACTCGAGCTGTTATATGCACAGTGAGTATAAAATCCCTTTGTATGGGAAGTCTCCAACTCCTGACATCCTACTCTACTGCATCCCTCATTTGCCTACATAATCACCAACAGCTCATTTGTCCCTAGAGACTTTCATGGAACGCTACTTCTGAACTGTAAATGTGAAGCAATATTTCAACGTCCACGTGTAACTGCATCCGTGTTAAAGACGCCGGGTCATCGAGTCTCCTGTTGCAGGCAGATAGGGTGATATTAAAGGCGATTAGATACAAATTCACTCCAAAAGGCAAAATCAATGGCTCTGCTTCTGGAGTCTGTATGTGAAAACACACCAGAGTGAATTAAAGGTGTTTATAACTTGTTCTTCTCAAGGCAAAAATCAATAGCTTTTCTGAGAGAAAGCAGCGCAGGAGGCAGAAAGAGATGGAGCTTTGCCGATTAGATTTCTCTTCCCTGGGGGGCGGGGGGGGGGGAGGGGGTGAACCTCCCCTTTGGCTCGTGTACAATCTGTAATTCATTGTATTTCTCCAGCATGGAGTTGAGTAGGTGGGAATCAGCTTGGATGTGTGAGTCATTCTGTTGGATATCAATTAGTGGAGTTGGTGTGGATGAGTTGGGGATGTGTGAGTAAGTTGAGTAGGTGTTGGTTTTGTATGAGCGGTTAGTTGGTTTGGATTGAGTTAGTTGGGCCTGCGTGTTAGTAGCGTTGGGATGCATTAGGTAGGTCGATGTGAGTTGGTTGAATTGATGTATAGAAAAGCTAAGAGTATACCTATGCACTCATTTTATTTTAAGTAATCTATTATCTCCAAAATGACGCCACAATCTTATTCTGCGAATAAAATTAATCAAAAAATTCACTTGCTTCCCAAAGACTATAAACTAAGCAAAAGTTTCACATTTGGGGGGGGGGGGGGGAGGGAGGTACGTGACAAATGTCTGAATTTATTTGTCTTTTCATGGGGGGAAATACTGGAACATTTTTGTTTCTTTGCTAATTTCTGGAAATACTGTATACAGTATGTAAAAGCAACAACGTAAAACAGGACATTTGTACATCTCTCTTCTTATGAGACCAAATCATATATCACAATATCATTGAGGGTCCCTGTAATCCCTACCTCCCCCTCCCCCAAATAGAGGTCTTCTGGAGTTAACAGGGACATCCAAGGCATTGGAATAACCTGGCAAGGAGAGACATCTCCACAGGACAGGGATTCATGCTGACATTTGAACAGAGGCTTTCTGTAATTATGAATTAATGGGTCCTTAGCAAATGTTATTAGAATCCTTTAGTATTCCCTATGAATTATAAATGAATCAAATCATTTCTGTATTCCCACGAGTCGATTAAGAACCCATTCAAACTTTGCTGGCTCTATTATACTCTCTAATCTTCGGATTAAGGTAATAGCTGGCGTGCTAGGAGTTCTTATTGAACCTTCGCTGCAGTTCACCTTCTGAAAGAGTTGGAGAACAACCTGCAGCAACCAGCCAGCGGGCTAAGGAGAGGTGGGGCAGGGGACCGTGGCTCTCCGACATTGTTAAACGGGCTTGTCCTGGGAGAGTGGAGTCGTAGTCGGTGAGATAATCATTCCTGTCTCTCCCCTGCACTTTTTATCACAGGGCTGCTCAGTAACTATCATTTTATTGGCAATTTCAGATGCTTTCATTCTCCATTTCTTTCTCTTTTAATCGTCGCTGGCGAATGTGCAGAATTGCCAGGCTTGGGGGATGATTGGTTTGCAGAGATGCACAGCAGGAAGAGTGCAGGCTGTACAAAGCTCCAGATCCCACAGACACGTCCAGCCAGCCCAAGATTTGAACTGCTGCTTCCCCATGAAAAAGCTCCAGTTCCAGATTCAGCCCGTCCAGGATGTTATATTCTCTGGCCAAAGCTGGACTAGCTAGGCCAGTTTGAGTGACCAGGATGAGGGGGGAACACTTTGGCCCGGATACATCAAACTCTTTTAAAGTGGAGATAATATTGCACCTGGTAAAAAAAAATAATAGCGGGTCTTATTACCGCAATATTAAGTTGGTATTCATCAATCTTGCGGTAATAATTTACTGGGTGCGATATTTGGGCCAAAACCGCAAAGCAGGAATTAATGCGACTGTTAATAATTTGTTCATTACCGCGTTGAGAAAATATTTCTATCATAGGCTTCTGTAATGTCTATTATTACAGAAGCATCGGATCGAAATAAAATTAACCCATTTGATGCCTTTGGTTACCAAGTTACACCATATGCACCAAAGGGGTTAATACTAAATAAAAAAAGACAGAAAACACCACCTAACCCTATTGGCCACTTAGTGGCTTTTAAAGCATTACTGCTAAGGTAACCAAGGGGTTAACCCCACCCGCCAACCTCCGAATGAGGTCTTATCAACCTCCCCAGGGCAAGTACCCACCTTGTCTACCCTCACCCCCCCCAACCCCTCTAGACTAATGGCAATAGTCCTATTAGTCAAATTGGGCCTATATAGCTCAGCTGTATTAATAAAATGTAAAAGTAACAATATTAAGTAGGAGGAGGAGTTTCCCCAGCATCTGGCTTAGTTCAATGAGAGAGTTTGTGGGTTGTGATCCTGTTGGGCCTGACACCAGTATCCTCTTTATCACAAAGGCCCTTAGACTGGTCAGTATTAGTCTTATGGAAATATTTAATCCTTCTCCTCAAACTTGCAATTTCTATCTCGCCTCCTTCAGGTGGTGAGAAAGAAAATGTGAGGTTGGTTGAAGTGGTTCAGTATTTTGCACTTTTCAGAGATATTATTATTCAGTTATTTTGCAAAAAAAATGCCAGTTCGGTCATTCCGCACAGATGTAATAAAACTGCTTCTAAACAGCTTTTTCTGCATTGTTTGGACATGCGAGAAGGGCTTAAAGAATAACCAAACATGCAAATCCAATCGGAAAGGGCTCTTTTGGCTACAATAATAGGCCGCAATGTCTCTAAATGTATATTTAATACTTCCATGAATGTAATAGTTCTATGACGTACTCAAATCATTAATAAATTCGCCCAATTTATTCCCTCGCCACACTAATAATACATCATCTATGTACCGGAGCCATGCGACACTGTCATGGAACAGAAATACCCATTTCTGCCTTCTCTGTTTCACCCCCCCTCCCCCCTTTCCTTGGCAGTTCTGCCTGCTAGCTCTATTTGGATGTTACTTTCCTTGCAGTTCTCTCTCAGTGCAGATGGAATGGATACATTATGTTGCTTTTTTTCCTTCCAGTCTGTCACTCCCCTGGTTGCCCTGGCAACATCTCCAGTCCTCCAAGTTAATGGGCTTTCCCATTCCCCCCCTGTCCCTGCTGACAGTTAGTATGGCCTGACCCCTATCCCTGTGTCACAAGCAGTACCTACTGTCTTTACTTCCTGACATTGGCAGAGTGAGTACATTCATGTTACACCCCTATGGCAAGGCCAAATATTTTCATCTGCCCTTACTACAAAGCACCCACAGAGATACACCTTTCCAGCACAAACATCATATCCACAAGTGCCTGTTTTTATTGCTGCTTTCCTAAATAAAGTGGAGAAAATATACAGGACTTGTTGTGCTTTGGAAAGAGGGCTGAGTTGAAGCTAGCTGGGTTCATTCATACCCTAGACATAACCCTAGATCCAGAATAGTGAAAAGAAGACCGTGCTAAAGGCCTACACACACCTGCAGCATGGCAGAACTCAGATCCTCACCAGACATCACGCAGGAGAGTGACCACTCAGACACGGAGACCGATGCGCAACTGCAACAGGCACAGGCAGACGCAAGGCCTAAACTGATAGTTACACTGACACAAAAGGCCAACGAAAAATATGAGACTGACATTGAAGCAAACCACGCTAAATTAGAGAAGGCCTGGGAAATAACCACACTTGGAATACGCAATGTCGCCAGCGCTGGCAATTCCGTACAACAGATCGAGCAGGCAATAACTCAATTAAAGATAGATCACTCATGCTACCAAGAGCTGTCAGAGGCATACGTCACTTACTTGGCCAGGGCTAACACCGGCGCCAATTAATTAAATAAATAAATTTAAAAAAAAAGTTTAACAAAATGGCGGCAATTCATCCCCTCCCCCGCCCTTCCCTCATCCCCCCCTCCCTTCCCTCATCCCCCCCCTCCCTTCCCTCATTTCCCCCCCCCTTCCCTTCCCTCGTCCCTCCTCTTCCCTCATCCCCTCCCTGCCCCCGGGTTTTGCGGTGTGTGGGGGCAGCAGCAGCATGAGGAGGATGCGGCAGCCGTGAGTATTTTTTTTTCAATAGCAGGATGCCGGGGGGCGGGTTGGAGGTCAGAGCATGCCGTGGGCGGGGCTTAGTACCGGGGAGAGGATGTGCTGATCTAAGAGGTGTGTGTGTGTGTGATGGGGGGGGTGGGTGTGAAAAACGGGCTGGTGGGGGGGTGGGTGTTAAAAACGGGCTGGTGGGGGGGTGGGTGTGAAAAACGGGCTGGTGGGGGGGTGGGTGTGAAAAATGGTCTGGTGGGGGGTGGGTGTGAAAAACGATCTGGTGGGGGGGTGTGGGCTGCTGACATGTGAGGGGGGGGGGCTGCTGACATGTGAGGGGGGGGGCTGCTGACATGTGAGGTGCAGGGGGGGAGTGATGTGAGGTGCAGGGGGGGGAGAGTGATGTGAGGTGCAGGGGGGGAGAGTGTCATATTGAGGGGAGGGGGAGAGCGTGTCATTTAGGGGAGGGGGAGAGTGTCATATTGAGGGGAGGGAGAGAGAGAGAGTCATATTGAGGGGAGGGGGAGAGAGTGTCATATTGAGGAGAGGGGGAGAGTGTGTCATATTGAGGGGAGGGGGAGAGTGTGTCATATTGAGGGGAGGGGGAGAGAGTCATATTGAGAGGAGGGGGTGAGAGTGTCATTTAGGGGAGGGGGAGAGAGTCATATTGAGGGAAGAGAGACATGGGGATGCTGACTTGAGGGGGGGATGCTGACATGGAATGCTGACTTGGGGGGGGGGGGGTGGCTGCTGACATGGAATGGGCTGGGGGGATGTGGAGGGGGTATTGTGTGTTTGATGTGGAGGGTGGTATTGTGTGGGTGAGGGGGAGAGATGGGGGTATGAGAGATAGATGGGGAGTATCGTAAAGGTTGATAGTGAGGGGTTCTGGAGGAGATATGAGGATGATGATGATGATGATGAGAGGTGCTGGAGGAGAGATGATGATGATGATGATGATTTAACCCGTGCGGCCCAAAATTTTTTTCCTTGGAGCAGTTCGGCCCTTCTCACTTTACGAGTTGGGCAGGCCTGCCCTAGAGGAACGCAAGAAGTTACTCGGAAAATTCGGAGTCTGCTTTAGGTGCTGCGACTCCACGACTCACCTAGCCAAGGACTGTAAAGAGGCCATCAAATGTGCAGTGTGCAAAAGTGACAAGCACGTAACATCTCTACATCCAGAGGCGCTGACACTCCACCAACTCAACAACCCATTCTCCGTAGCAGAGCATGGCGGGGAGGAAGGAAAAGGAGAGCCAACATCTGTCACGTCTCAGTGCACCGAGGTTTGCGGAAAAGGAAGTGACAAAATGTCCTGCTCCAAAATATGCCTTGTCGCATTGCACCCCCAGGGACAACCTGAGAAGGCTGTTCGGATGTATGCAATCCTCGACGATCAAAGTAACAGATCATTGGCGAAGATGGAATTCTTCAACTTATTCAACTCACAAGACAATGCCTCACCCTACACCATCAGAACCTGTGCAGGGTCAACTGAGACAACAGGGAGAAGAGCAAGCGGTTACGTCATACGTTCAGTGGATAACAGAGTGAAGATAGCTCTCCCCACACTCAGAGTGCAACCACATGGCTGCAAACAGGGACGAGATTCCCACACCAGATGTGGCACGCCATCACCCGCACCTCAGAGGAATAGCCAACTACATCCCGCCGGTAGAACAAGGCGCCAAGATCTTGCTGCTGCTCGGTAGGGACATCTTGAGGGTGCACAAAGTCCGTAAACAGCGTAACGGACCCAACAACGCACCATACGCCCAAAAACTTGACCTAGGATGGGTGATAGTGGGCAATCGTGTGCACTGACAAAGGGCACGGACAAGACTATGTTGACGCCCGCAGAACGGTGATAACAGAATGCGGACACACATCCCTCTCTGAACCATGTCTTGGCCATCTCCAAGTGACAGGAGGGCCAAGTGAGGAGAAGAGACAAGGTCAAACTCCTGAGATCAACAAAAACATCTTCACATCAGGGGGATGTGACAATGGCCTAGGATGCTTAGTAGTTCAGACAACTAAGGATGATGAGTCGACTCCACTGAAGGAAGAAGGTAACCTCCTGAAAGTGCCCTAACTAAATTTGCCATGGACTGCTTCAGACAGGTTGGGCTTCCACATCGACTGCCCAAATGTGAAAACCTGGACTAGAGGGACATGGCAGGTGACAAGGAGCTGGGTGTCAGCCCTACCTGTGTGTGACAAGGACAGAAACACGTCATACGGATGGCTTTGCAAAGACACAGGCTTTGGGAAGGTGCCAGCAAACTGTGAGACGGAGGAATACTGTAATTTACAAATTGCTGGTTGCTGGTTAATTGGTAGCTTGGCGCAGAGGATAAACAGAGCTAAATACAAACAAACCCCTCTCCATATAGCATGAGGATCTGAGACTCGCGGGAGGAGCCCAGAGAGAGAGAGAGAGAGCGCACAGGGACAGCGCCTGGAGCACAGAGAGAAAGAGCGAGCACAGGGACAGCACCTGAGCACAGCGAGAGAGAGAGAAAGAGAGAGAGCGCATAGGGACAGCACCTGGAGCACAGCAAGAGAGAGCGCACAGGGACAGCGCCTGGAGCACAGCGAGAGAGAGAGTGCATGGGGAAAGCACCTGGAGAACAGCGAGAGAGAGAGAGCACAGGGACAGCGCCTGAGCACAGCGAGAGAGAGAGATCACACAGGGACAGCGCCTGGAGCACAGCGAGAGAGAGCGCACAGGAACAGCGCCTGAGCACAGCGAGAGAGAAAGAGAGAGAGCGCATAGGGACAGCACCTGGAGCACAGCGAGAGAGAGCGCACAGGGACAGCGCCTGAGCACAGCGAGAGAGAGCGCACAGGGATAGCGCCCGGAGCACAGAGAGAGAGAGAGTGCACAGCGACAGCACCTGCAGCACAGAGAGAGAGCACACGTACAGGACAGGGAGCAGAGAGAGAGAGAGAGAGAGAGAGAGAGAGCACAGACACAGGACAGGGAGTAGAGAGAGCGTGGGCTGGGGAGTCTCAGACCCTTTCACAGCTGGAATAAAGTTCAGATAAATTCCTCACCCTCACACTTCTTTGTACCATCAGTGCCAGAGGTGTGTGCAATCCCTCTCGCACTCAGATTCACAACAATATAATTTTAGTAAACAATTTCGGGTGCCTTTATTGTTCTTAATGATATACAATTGTGAGAAAGTGTGTGAACCCCTTAGGATTTTCACATATTTGAAACCTAGAATGTTATTAGATCTTAATCTAAGTCCTAATAATAGATAAAGATAAACTGATCAAACAAATGACACAAAAACATGATCCTTTTCAACATAAATAAAGTTATTATTATTACTACTATTAACTATAAGTCTTGAACAAATATAAAGTGTTCACACGTGAGTTCCAAAAAGTCACCGTGACACAGATTTGCAGCTTCCACAGGAATGAACAAAACATCCAGAAAGAATCTAAAAAAGAAAGCACATGCCACATAACGTAAAAACGTTATGACAATTTAATAATGCAGGGTATTACCTTACAGTAATGGGCCCTCCCAAGGGTAGGAGAATAAAAAGCATGTTGAGATAGAATCTCGCAAACACATCAAGGAGCGGCTGCTCGCCAACCTTCGAGATCCTTATCCGATGTTATCCAATGCTTGTAGGCTCTCACCATCTCAGGACCGATCCATTAGCTGTCAAAAGTAGCTGTAAGTGTCCTTAGTGATAAAATCAGCTTTGATTCACATGGGCATTTCTGGCGGTGGTTGCAGCTAGACCTCGCTTACTCCCAAAGACGTGATGACCAGTCACGTACAACTAATGTTCCCAACACGTTTCGCCACAGTACATGTGACTTCCTCAGGGGTTGAACTAGGATGATCTAAGTAACCTTTTAATACAAAACTGGGGCCTGGATCCAATGAGTGGCATCATATAGCAACCTATATCCCTCAACTAATTGTACGTAGACAAACCTCAAGCCAAACAGGACACAGTGGAGAACAAAATACTGTAATAAATGTGCATGCACAATCTATGGTGCATCCCATACAAAAATATTTTCACGATAAGATTTTACTCCTATGCTATACTATGCTTGGTCTGGGGAACAAAAAATAATGTGTCAATATAGGATGCCAACATTAATCAATACGGCATCTGTTCAATCAAACTCTCAACAAGCAATATTAATATATATATATATATATATATATATATATATACACAGCAGGGCCCCGGGTATACGGCGGGTTCCGTTCCAGAGGCCCGCCGTATAGTGAAAATCACCGGAAAGCGGATCCGGCGATTTTCACTTTTGCGCATGCGCAAACCGGCATTTTTGCCATTCTGCGCATGTGCAACCTATGGTATGCGCGCGCAACCTGCGGTCTGCGCATGCGCGCCGGGCGCATGCGCCTGTTCTGAGCATGCGCGATTTACAAACCAACATGGCGGCCCCCTTCTTGGTGCCGCCGTATCAGCGGATCACCTAGAAGCGAAGTGCCGAGAAGCGGGGCCCTGCTGTATATATATATATACAGTGTTCGACAAACCTATACATCTGCACGCCCCAGGCGAGTGGATTTAACATCGTGGCGAGCTCCTATTGGCCCAAGCAACACAGTAGATTTTTTGGTGATTTGTCGACCACTGTATGTATATGTATATATATATATAAAAAATAAACAAAATTATGACAAGAGAGACAGAACATCAGTTAAGAACCAACTGGCAGGGTCTGAACGTACCAAGATTAGTGTCAGTGCACTCCTTTAAATCTCTAGGAGACACGGTAGGGTGCCCAGTTGATAAATCCAAAAGGATTCACTCATGCATAGCGTTTTAAACCTATCCTCCCAATGTTGAAGATTAGATATGCTCAAGCCCCATCACCTTTAAATCTGCAGAACAAGCAATATCCTACATGTGTTTTTTTTTTAAATACATCCGTTCTGTACTATGAGAAAATACTTGTAGCATTTTAGTTTTTTTTTTAACCCGCAATGAATGACATTTTTAATGTATTATAATGTAACAAGCATTTTTGGTTCTATAGCAACCATTTACAAAGTCACATCCCCTCCTCTTCTGAGACGGGCTCCGGCACACCCCTTTTTGAGCCCTGCCCTCTCTTTAGCAGTGCACCAATTATATCTAGTGACTGCCTGGTCACATGATCTTCCATTCAGAACTTTGCATCGTTGGTCTTCTTCTGCTGCACTGACGGCCATTTAGGGAACCCCTGAGCCGAATCTTCGCCGATCGATCACAGGAGAACGAATCGATCGGCAACTTAGCGAATCACTTGTCAGTGTGCAGATTGTATTGATGCGCATATTAAAGGGGAATTAAAAATATATATAAATATTAAAACGGCAGCTTGGACTGGGAACGTTACTGTGACAGCGTTGGACGTGCGTAGATACACTGTAAATGATTGCCCTTTGATGATATTACTCCTGTGTTCTAGGAATGTTACATTTAGAGAACGATTAGTTCTCACAATGTATTGATAACCACACTCACAAAAAAGCACATAAAGCACATATCATGTGACGCAAATGAGGTGCCCGTTTACTGGATAACCCTTTCCCCTGGACGTGGATGTGTAGATGTTTACACATACGTAGTGTAACAGGTTCTTTTGCATTCGCAATGACCTGGAATAGCTGCTCTCTTCATTTCCTTTAATTTCCTTGGTGCTAGCGAGCTTTTCACATAAGTATCCTCCCTAAATATCACCGGTTCTTTTTTTTTGGATATCAACTATATACACTAGATCCCTGTTGAAACACTCAATAATCTCTAAATAAAGCGTAACGTTTATTGCATGTAACTAAAAGGCGCAGGAAACAGACAGTGACAAATATAAACGGAGAAATATTTCATTTCTGACATGGAGACGACGTATGCAGTTATAATACTTAGGGACCACTTTATCTGGGCACTGTATGTCAAACGTAAAATAAAATGCTAAACAATGTAAATTGAAGTCCCTGTGGACATGAGTGAGTAACTAACATAGCATGAAAAGTCAGTGGGTGGTGAAGAGTGTAACAAGAGCAGGTGAGAATATAATATATCTACAAGACCAGAGTAGACATGGGGAAGTGGAAGTACTCATGCCAGGATGTGCTAGCATCGTTCAGGCTGTGGGTGGTTGACACCCTCTATTTGGTCTTAATATTGGGCATTTGAGGAGCTTCACACTGCCCCTGACCCAGCTGGTCGTGCTGCCTGCGTCACAGCTCGTGACATCAGAATGACCCGACGCACGTTTCGTCCAACCCGGACTTCTGTAGGGGTGTGCTCCGACTGACGCAGCCCTTTTAAAAGCTGGTGGTTGCCATAGTAGCAGGTTTGTGTAAGTTCAAGCTGTTTGCCACTCCTCAGCGCCATTGTTGATCCGTGTTACCAAGGTAATCATAGTCTATACTGCTTTTGTAACTTTACGCGGCTAAGCATTAGACTACCACCTAATCTAGATAGCCTACAATTGTTGTCATTAAACATATTTAATATACAAACAAGGACAAACTATGTTCATCGCTTGTGCGGAGACCTGTATAGCTTTCTCCTATATGTGTATTTATTTTTTTATTTTTTTACACTAGCAGTAGATTTCTTTTATATTATTAGTGCTTTTGATTTTCTGCCTGTGTAGGGGTAGATAATAAGTATGCCAGAGATGTACAGAATATCATAACATTATTGACTTGTGCCTCTGTCTCGGTATTTCTAAGGATAATCTTTATCCTAATATAGGGAATATTCAGTTTCACTATTCTTCATTTTTGGCACGCTGTGTATCTGTATTTTATAAGCGTTACCATAAAAATTTAACATATTGTCAAGAGATCAAGTAATTATTTGAAAGTACAATACTTGATCATATGTTGCAAAACTTATTGCAATTGTTCTGAAGGCACCCTCTATGGAGTCAGCATTCTCTGTGGTTAAATAGTAATCCAAGTGGCACTTAAAACAAAAAAAACATTTATTTTTTTAATATATGCAGCTTTTGATTACCTTTATTGAAAACGAATTACCCAAGAAGCCGATCGATTTGTTCTCCCATGACCGATCAGCAAAGATCCTGCTTCCCAGGGTTCACTAAATGGCCGCCTTTCCGTTTCAATCAATCCTTCAGTCAGTGTAACTCGGCAGCTACAATGTATCCTTATATTACTACGGTAACATTATCTATGGTAACAGTTGCCGCGCAAACTGCTGGGAACATTGGCAACACGTGATTACAAACAGGTCGCACGCAGCGACGTAGGGTTCGTGGCGACGAACTACGGGAGCTGCAGCTGCACAGACCCACGAGGATACCGCTTGGAGTATTGATCCGGCTTTTCTATTTACATCGTGTGAGCTGGATGTCTCCTGTTCCGTTTTTGTTTCATCTGGGACTTTGGCGAGAGGGTTTCAGTGATGTGAGGCCCTATCCCCTGTGGGTTTGTGTACTATTGGGATCACTGAGATCCACTTATATTTTATATATGTTGTAAATGGTCCACGTTTACATATAAATTGCGTTTTATTTACCTAATTTTGTCTTTGTTTCTTCTCCCCTTTATGTTTGTTTGCATTTGGAAATTGCCCCGCTGATCACGGGAGATCGGGAGCTGCAGGGAGACTTGCATGGACTATGAGGAGATAGGAGTTTTAAGGACAGCGGGCACTGTTTCTTATCCAAGACTCTTCTAAATTGAATCTTGTTCCCAATAACCCATGAACACGTTAGCATAGCACCCATAAACACATCCCACATCTTCCCTACTGATGAACGCCTGCGTGAACTTGGTTATCTTGATTCATTTATCTGATCTGAGAACTCTGGGGTCGGTCTGCTGGAGTATTCCTCAGCGAGGAATGTGCAAATACTGTAATACAGCATCTATTTGAAATTGGGTGAATGTTCACCAATTCATAATAAGCTGATGATAGCAAATTCTTCCATAAAAATGTATTACTCGACCAATAAAAAGAACCATCATTTGTCACAAATCTAAAAAAAAAAACTAAGAAAAAAAATTCCTGTTTTCTACCAAATTAAATATGTTTTCCCCCTTGATATTGCGTTTTTTTTTGCCAAAACAACATGAATACTATTTCAAAGTGAGAGGCACAGGCGGCACATCCGATTCCCGGGAGGAAAACTGGGGGGGGGGGGGGGGTCACTGCTTCAGACACAACACGCCAGCGAGTTCAGTGAAATCAGGTAAAGATACCTAATGCGTCACGCAAAACATGCAGAAGAAACTGTATGAGAAGACAGAATGTAAAAGCATACAATCTATCCTGCGTATTTATTACAACCACATCCAGTGCCCTGTGGGTTAACGCTGCTGCTGGTTGGATCCATTACTCTCTGCCGATGAGCAGCGCGTAGGATGGTGTCTCGGAATGTATGGAAGCAGGTTGAAGATGTAGTTGTTTGGGTTCTGATGGGACCTGTCCTTGTGCTCTCGATGAGGGCAGAAAGCACAACATAAAAGGCTGTTCTGATTCCCAAACATGAATGATCGATAGGATAAGACAGATGTAACATTCCTCATTGCTCTAATTAAGGATAATACATTTCTTCAAACAGAACCTTAACCTAAAGCCACGGATACCTGGGACTACACATGCTCCCTTCCCTCTGAGAACCTCTCCAATATCATCTCTAATTCCCTTGATGAATGTGCTGTCACTGCTTCCTCTTGAGGAACAATCTACAGACTGATTACTTTTTGGGTAACGAAAGCATTTCTCGCTGCTGGAGATGGGTGAATGTATTTGGCCACAATAAGAAAATGTTACCACTCGTGCCCCTGTGGATAATGTGAGGGGTTTGTCACCAGGAGAGAACGTTTGTGCTGTACGGTACCTATACCGAAAAAGTAACCCGCCGAAACTCGGGGAATAAAGCGAGAGTTTGCACATGGTAACAATGGACAGTGCATGGAGATAATAATAGTGATGCCTTAGTGCAGAGGAGCACTAAGCACCCCGCTCAACAAGTCAGGGTTTCAGGATATCCCAGCTTCAGCACAGGTGGCTCAATCAGGGGCTCAGTCAAAGACTGAACCTCTTGGTTGGGCCACCTGTGCTGAAGCAAGGACTGATTGAGCCACCAGTGCTGAAGCAGAGATAGGTTGAGCCACCTGTGCTGAAGCAGGGATATTCTGTAAACCTGACCTCTTGGGGGGGGGGGGGGGGTTGAAGCCTGGAGTTGAGCACCCCCGTCTTGGTGGACATTCCATGCATGGGACAGCTGCCACAGCTATGTGGACATATTAACTCTTTACATACCTAGACTGCCCACATCTTCTTACATACTGCTATACACTACCTCACAAGCACATCCTCTCTGGTCTCATTCTCACTTAGTCCTGTCTTTTGTTCTGACTTGTGCAGTAACAAACTGTTCTATCAACAGGAAAGAGCTGGCGTTAGTGACTGCCTCTCTGACATGAATCTCCGCTTCACCAAGGGGACAGAGGGGAGGTTTTGTGCAAGGCTGTGGCTGGCAGAGGGTTAACATTCTCTAATTTCAGGTTCCCTTCATTTCAAACAATGAAGTCTGTTTTTTCCCCGTAGCCATGACAACGGATTATAAAGCAGTGAAGTGCTAATAAATACATGTCAGATGTCGGTGTAAGAGCTTTTCTTTACATGATCGTAAACACTTGAGACATTCTGAAATGTCTTTAATTCTCCAAGTTCTCATTGTACTATATGTCCCAGCTGAGACAGGAGCAACACGGCACCATCATATCACATGGGATCGTTATATCACACGGTACCATCATATCACATGGAATCATTACATCACATGGAATCGTTATATCACCCGGTACCATCATATCACATGGAATCATTACATCACATGGAATCGTTATATCACACGGCACCATCATATCACATGGAATCGTTACATCACATGGAATCGTTATATCACCCGGTACCATCATATCACATGGAATCGTTATATCGCAGGGTACCATCATATCACATGGAATTGTAATATCACATGGTACCATCATATCACATGGAATCGTTAAATCACACGGCACCATCATATCACATGGGATCGTTATATCACACGGTACCATCATATCACATGGGATCGTTATATCACACGGTACCATCATATCACATGGGATCGTTATATTACATGGTACCATCATATCACATGGAATTGTAATATCACATGGTACCATCATATCACATGGGATCGTTATATTACATGGTACCATCATATCACATGGAATTGTAATATCACATGGTACCATCATATCACATGGGATCGTTATATTACATGGTACCATCATATCACATGGAATTGTAATATCACATGGTACCATCATATCACATGGGATCGTTATATTACATGGTACCATCATATCACATGGAATTGTAATATCACATGGTACCATCATATCACATGGGATCGTTATATTACATGGTACCATCATATCACATGGAATTGTAATATCACATGATACCATCATATCACATGGAATTGTAATATCACATGATACCATCATATCACATGGAATCGTAATATCACATGGTACCATCATATCACATGGGATCGTAATATCACACGGTACCAGCATATCACATGGGATCGTAATATCACACGGTACCATCATATCACATGGAATTGTTATATTACACAGCACCACCATACCACACAAAACCGTCGTATCACATGGCAGGGTCATAGTACACGGCACCACTATATCCCACAAAACCATTAGATGACACAGCGGGATCATATGACATGACACCATGAACACGTTACAATAATATCACACAACATTGCCGTAGAACACATCGCTGTAATACCATACGACACAGCATCGTCCTATCACGCGAGGGGACATACACAAGTATATATGTGGCTCAGTCCTATGTGTCCCAGTGTCTTTAGGGCAGGGACGGCCAACTCCCGTCCTCCAGTGCCACCAACAGGCCAGGTATTAGGGATATCCCTGCTTCAGCACAGATGGCATAATCAGTGGCATTGAGCCCCCTGTGCTGAAGCAGGGATATCCTTAAAACCTGACCTGTTGATGGCCCTTGAGGACGAGAGTTGGCCGCCCGTGCTTTAGGGCCTTGATTTGCTTTACAATATGCTGCTGGTTACTCCAGCTCTGCAGGTACTGAGTATCACGGCTCCGGCGACAGGTGAGACCGGTGGCACCGGCAGGTCAGATAGATGGAGAGGGGAAGAGAGGAGAAGAGACACAGAAACCAGGACGGGGAAAACCTGGAGAGAAGAGTGGAGGATGGGGAGGGAGGAAAAGGAGAAGCTGGAAGGAAAATGTGAGAGGAGGAGGTAGAGAGAGAGAAATGAAGTGACAGGGAACACAGGTGTGTAGCCTGACAGCGGGAGTGGGACAGGGACCCACATGCAGTGACACAGCTCTTGTGTAAGCCAGAGACACACTCCCCGGATATAGTGACACTGTATCCTCACTCTGTTATCTGCCTGTCAGTCATTTTCCAGGGTCTGAGCTTTGTTGCCACCAGAGGGCGATATTCATCCAGCAAATTAAATATATTCTAGAAATACCCAGAGTTGTGGCAATTGTTACACAGGTAACATGGCCGGGGCAGGTTATTTGTCCCCAAGCAAACTGCTCTGTGTCCTGCTCTGTGACTCCCTGTGTGTACTGCTCTGTGACGATCTGCGTGTGCTGCTCTGTGACTCCCTGCGTGTGCTGCTCTGTGACTCCCTGCGTGTGCTCCTCTGGGACTCCTGCATGTGCTGCTCTGGGACTCCCAGCGTGTGCTGCTCTGGGACTCCCTGCGTGTGCTGCTCTGGGACTCCCTGCGTGTGCTGCTCTGTGACTCCCTGCGTGTGCTGCTCTGTGACGATCTGCGTGTGCTGCTCTGTGACTCCCTGCGTGTGCTGCTCTGGGACTCCCTGCGTGTGCAGCTCTGTGACGATCTGCGTGTGCTGCTCTGTGACTCCCTGCGTGTGCTGCTCTGGGACTCCCTGCGTGTGCAGCTCTGTGACGATCTGCGTGTCTGCTCTGTGACGATCTGCGTGTGCTGCTCTGTGACAATCTGCGTGTGCTGCTCTGTGACTCCATGCGTGTGCAGCTCTGTGACGATCTGCGTGTGCTGCTCTGTGACAATCTGCGTGTGCTGCTCTGTGACAATCTGCGTGTGCTGCTCTGTGACGATCTGCGTGTGCTGCTCTGGTACTCCCTGCGTGTGCAGCTCTGTGACGATCTGCGTGTGCTGCTCTGTGACTCCCTGCGTGTGCTGCTCTGGGACTCCCTGCGTGTGCAGCTCTGTGACGATCTGCGTGTGCTGCTCTGTGACTCCCTGCGTGTGCTGCTCTGGGACTCCCTGCGTGTGCAGCTCTGTGACGATCTGCGTGTCTGCTCTGTGACGATCTGCGTGTGCTGCTCTGTGACAATCTGCGTGTGCTGCTCTGTGACGATCTGCGTGTGCTGCTCTGTGACGATCTGCGTGTGCTGCTCTGTTACGATCTGCGTGTGCTGCTCTGTTACGATCTGCGTGTGCTGCTCTGTGACTCCCTGCGTGTGCTGCTCTGTGACGATCTGCGTGTGCTGCTCTGTGACGATCTGCGTGTGCTGCTCTGGGACACCCTGCGTGTGCAGCTCTGTGACGATCTGCGTGTGCTGCTCTGTGACGATCTGCGTGTGCTGCTCTGTGACGATCTGCGTGTGCTGCTCTGGGACTCCTGTCTGTCACCTGCCACCCCCCTCCCTCACCTCTTTCACGTGCCCCACCCTCGCCTGTCACCTGCAGCTGTGCAGGTTATTGAGATGTTTCAGGTCTGCAGCTAACGGGCCTCACTCGGGGCAGGATAACAGAGATTAGAGCTGCAGTTTACTCTGGGGGATTAGCAGTCACAAAATTCAGTAGCTTTTTATCGGAGCATTTGAGGTTTGCACAATTCGGTAACCCTCTTATTGCCAGCACTGCACCCATCTTTCTCCAGGAAAGGAAGGGTTAAATATTCCCCCTACTGTCTCTGCACGTTCTCCCTACCAATTAGACTGTAAACTCCTCGGAGCAGGGACTCCTCTTCCTTAATGTTACTTTTATGTCTGAAGCACTTATTCCCATGACCTGTTATTTATATTATCTGTTATTTATTTGATTACCACGTGTATTACTAATGTGAAGCGCTATGTACATTAATGGCGCTATACAAATAAAGACATACAATACAATTTCCCGATTTGGGAGGGCGGCTGTTAGCAGGAGGGTCTAGCTGCTCTGGGTATGATTGCCGGGGTCTGCGGGCAGTGTTTGCAGTGATTGCAGTGATACATGTCACAGGGTGATTGCGCAGTGGTAATGCAGGAGGGGAGGGTGACAGTGCAGTAGTGAGTTTCCAGTTTAGTACAGTAGTGAAGGGAGGTACAATAGATCAGGATGAGTGTCTGCTCACATACAGTACAGAAGTTAGCGAATGCTCACATACAGTGAATGGGTGAGTGTCTGCTCACATACAGTGCAGGAGACCAGGCCAAGATTCTGCTCACATACGGTGCAGGAGTTAGTGTCTGCTCACATACAGTGCAGCTCACAGGGCGAGTGTCTGCTCACACACGGTGCAGGAGATCCGGGTGAGTGTCTGCTCACACAGTGCAGGAGATCAGGGAGAGTGTCTGCTCACACACAGTGCAGGAGATCAGGGTGAGTGTCTGCTCACATACAGTGCAGGAGATCAGGGTGAGTGTCTGCTCACATACAATGCAGGAGATTAGGGTGAGTGTCTGCTCACACAGTACCGAAGATCAGGGTGAGTGTCTGTTCACATACAGTGCAGGAGATCCGGGTGAGTGTCTGCTCACACACAGTGCAGGAGATCAGGGAGAGTGTCTGCTCACATACAATGCAGGAGATTAGGGTGAGTGTCTGCTCACACAGTGCCGAAGATCAGGTTGAGTGTCTGCTCACACACAGTGCAGGAGATCAGGGAGAGTGTCTGCTCACATACAATGCAGGAGATTAGGGTGAGTGTCTGCTCACACAGTGCCGAAGATCAGGTTGAGTGTCTGCTCACACACAGTGCAGGAGATCAGGGAGAGTGTCTGCTCACATACAATGCAGGAGATTAGGGTGAGTGTCTGCTCACACAGTGCCGAAGATCAGGTTGAGTGTCTGCTCACACACAGTGCAGGCGGTCAGGGTGAGTGTCTGCTCACATAGGAAAGTGCAGGAGCTGTGTTTGTCACTGTCTCCGTGTCACTGTCTCTCTGAGAGGGACAGTGTTTGATGAATGACTTTCCATTTACTTCACCTGTATCTTCCTCTAATTAAAAGTAAAATCAGAAAAGGCCGCTGTAGCTTTGGAATCTGCAGGAGTCTAATGAGCCTTGCAGGCCCCGGTAGCGATCTCGCAGTGTGACATTCCCCGCGCTAATCTGCCTAATTAATATTCACACAGAGAACACAGGAACTGTCAGAACCCCCACTACCAAGATCCTAGAGGTGTCAGGCTCTGCATCCTGTGCACTTGTGCTGTGCAGCCATAGAGGTATCGGGCTCTGCATCCTGTGCACTTGTGCTGTGCAGCCATAGAGGTGTCCGGCTCTGCATCCTGTGCACTTGTGCTGTGCAGCCATAGAGGTGTCCGGCTCTGCATCCTGTGCACTTGTGCTGTGCAGCCATAGAGGTGTCCGGCTCTGCATCCTGTGCACTTGTGCTGTGCAGCCATAGAGGTGTCCGGCTCTGCATCCTGTGCACTTGTGCTGTGCAGCCATAGAGGTGTCCGGCTCTGCATCCTGTGCACTTGTGCTGTGCAGCCATAGAGGTGTCCGGCTCTGCATCTTGTGCACTTGTGCTGTGCAGCCATAGAGGTGTCCGGCTCTGCATCTTGTGCACTTGTGCTGTGCAGCCATAGAGGTGTCCGGCTCTGCATCCTGTGCACTTGTGCTGTGCAGCCATAGAGGTGTCCGGCTCTGCATCCTGTGTCCTTGTGCTGTGCAGCCATAGAGGTGTCCGGCTCTGCATCCTGTGTATTGTGCTGTGCAGCCATAGAGGTGTCAGGCTCTGCATCCTGTGTATTGTGCTGTGCAGCCATAGAGGTGTCCGGCTCTGCATCCTGTGCACTTGTGCTGTGCAGCCATAGAGGTATCGGGCTCTGCATCCTGTGCACTTGTACTGTGCAGCCATAGAGGTATCGGGCTCTGCATCCTGTGCACTTGTGCTGTGCAGCCATAGAGGTATCCGGCTCTGCATTCTGTGCACTTGTGCTGTGTAGGTGTAATTAAAACCTGTGTGTCCTATGTAACCTTCCCTGCCGGGCTTCCAGGGAGATTAAATCGGGGTGTATTATATGGCTAGTCCGCATTGATTACCTTGATTCAGGGGCTGTGCGATGAGGTAGCAAGGTTGTAGAATAATGGGCGCCGGGGAACTTTTGTTATACAAAGTCTTTTATTCGTGTCCCCATGGACAGTGACCGCTCACGCACATATTAATAACTTGGGACTGTATTTTATAATAGACAGACATGAGTACAGTTTGTCCATCAGTGCCCACTCTTACACTCCAATGAAGGTACTTTGGCTTAGTTGATCTGAGTATGGGGGGCCCGGCCCTCCTTGTAGCTTTGGAACCATACTCAGAATCAATCTGATTACTCCGGGCCCCCACAGGAACCCTGACGGGTCTTTTCTTAATCGACTCAATATCTTTGGTCTGTTTGGGAACAGCCACTTCTGCACAGACTGAGGAATATTAGCGCCAATCCGCGGTTAGAGCTGATCCACTCGCAGCCGGGAGCCATCTTTCCTGAGGCCCTCTATGGCGTGCCGTATTACTTTTTATTACTTATTCTGGGTTTCATTCATTCTTTCAGGGATCCTATCTTAACTGTCCCTATTTACAACATAATAAACGGGGGGTGCTGGTCCATACTATTACTTTAGAAACATTACTTATCTACTCTCCCCGAGGCTCCTCTCCTCATGTCCTCCTGGAACCTAAACTTCTAGAATAGTCCCTCCTGCTTAAATATCCCTGAATGACGTCTTGATCCCTATAGCATCCCAGAGTGCGGCTCAGCATACAATAGCCATGTTAGTAACCTTTTAGCAGGGGGTTACACTTACAACATAGCAATTTAATTGTAAGCTCTTCGGGAGAAGGGATTCGCATCCACCAATGTTTAAGTTTCTCCCTATATTATATCTTTATCCTCCCATAGTAACAAAATACTCAGAATATCTCTGTGTATGAAAAGACGAGTATTTCACAAGGGATATATATGGAGACACTAATGTATCAAGAGATCAAGCACTGGGTTTTAATGTGATGCTTGATTTGAGACACTTGTGGTGTTATAGGCCCTTCTCTTCTCCCCCATAAGAGACCTCCTGCGCTGCAGATTCTAAACTTGTCCTCCTTCTCTGGCACTTTCCTTAAATGGCTGCTCTATAATTATTTACTCCAGGGGTGGGCAACTCCAGTCCTCAAGGGCTACCAACAGGTCAGGTTTTCAGGATATCCCTGCTTTAGCACAGATGGCCCAATCAGTGGCTCAGTCTTCAACTGCACCACCTGTGCTGAAGCAGAGATATATTGAAAACCTGACCTGTTGAGGGCCGGAGTTGCCCACTCCTGATTTACACGCTAAGCTTGTGTGTAATGACGTTTTTCTCAGATTCCCCACGGACACGTCTTGTCTGTATGTTTGAATCTAGCAGTGAGACGTCCGTGTGCCGAGCTCTTCCTTCGGCAATGGGAGCCAGGGACGAGTGCAGGACTCCGGAGGTGGGTCCTCTTATCTGCAGCCTCTTATCTTTCCCTCCACCTCTTAGTATCTCCGTAATGGAGACTGACAGCAAACTGGCTGTATAATTGAGTTCAGTCCCCTTTAGGCTGATGCATAATTCTGTAATTGATCCAAGGGACAGGAAATAAAACCAACTCCTGAAACACACAAACGGATCCAAAGATTTCTTTCTGATCCGAGACACACAATTACCAGGGGAAAACGAGGCCCGCTATACAGGGTGCAGATAACACAGCAGGCTGCATCTCACACAGGCCCTATACATCTCACACAGGCCCTATACATCTAACAGAGGCCCCTTGATCTCATGCAGGCCCTATACATCTCACGCAGGCCCTATACATCTCACGCAGGCCCTATACATCTCACAGAGGCCCTATACATCTCACAGAGGCCCCATACACCTCACACAGGCCCTGTACATCTCACAGAGGCCCCGTACATATCACAGAGGCCCCGTACATCTCACACAGGCCCCGTACACCTCACACCGGCCCCATACATCTCACACAGGCCCCATATATCTCACACAGGCCCCATACACCTCACACAGGTACCATACACCTCACACAGGCCGTGCATCTCACACAGGCCCTGTGCATCTCACACAGGCCCTGTGCATCTCACGCAGGCCCCATACACCTCACAGAGGCCCTATGCATATCACACAGGCCCCATACATCTCACACAGGCTCCATACACCTCACACAGGCTCCATACACCTCACACAGGCTCCATACACCTCACACAGGCTCCATACACCTCACACAGACTTCATACACCTCACACAGGCTCCATACACCTCACACAGGCTCCATACACCTCACACAGGCTCCATACACCTCACACAGGCTCCATACACATCACACAGGCTCCATACACCTCACACAGGCTCCATACACCTCACACAGGCTCCATACACCTCACACAGGCTCCATACACCTCACACAGGCTCCATACACGTCACACAGGCTCCATACACGTCACACAGGCTCCATACACCTCACACAGGCTCCATACATCTCATAGAGGCCCTATGCATATCACAAAGGCCCCATAGATCTCACAGGGATCCCATAGATCTCACAGGGATCCCATACATATGGATGCAGACACACGTAATGCTCCAAATAAAGAGGCACATGTATTATCTCTGCCACCTGCCAGGTTCTGGTCCAGCATTAGAATACTGTCCTTTGACTGGTATTAATGTTGAGGCATCAGCTGTGTGGCAGCTACAGAGACTTAGGGATAAAACATTATATGACAGAAGAGGAAACAATGACAAATAGAGTAAAAAGGGGAATACATATGGTATAAAAACCGAGTGATAGAGAGTGAGAGATAAACGGAAAACCATATTAAAATAGAGAATAGAAATGGGTTAGTGATATTAAAAGAAATAGACCCTGAAATGTGGCTGCTGCAGGAGGGAGAGCTAATGTGAATATGCACACACACACACACACACACACACACACACACACACACACACACACACACACACACACACACACACACACACACACACACACACACACACACACACTTTGGGAGGTATAGAAGTGAATGGATACTCTACTAAATTATAACTCTCCTCCACAGACCCCCAGCCAGGGTCTGAATCCCAAAGACATGGCGAATCGCTTGGAAACTCTACCGCCATTTTTTTTCACAGCTCAATCAGTGTACATTTTGCCTGCAGCCTGGTGCAAGCATTTCACACACCTCTACACACAGCATAAGCCACTCCCCTAATGCATTCACATGCGCACACACAAACACACACTATAAAACGCACAAAACACCTGTCCAAACACACACACACACCCACACACCCCTACACAGAAATCTATACACTTGCTTGCCACACTGCTTGTCACTTGTTGTATGTGTGTCCCTCACACGGTGTCTGCACATGCCCCCTCACAGATGATGCTTATCTCATTAATCCATTTCTCTGCCTTTGCTGAGAATAATTCGGGCAAACTTAATCTGGAAGAATTACTTTGTGCCGCTGACATTCTGAGTCTTAAAATGTCAGGCGTGATTAATTCACTGTCGCTGCGTCGCCCCTCCGTTGGGGACTGGTGTCCTGCAAGAGCTGCTTGGAGATAGTGCTTCAAAGGGCACCTGGCCCTGCAGTAAGTGACCCCTCATGCAGCACATGGCTGACCTAGTTTGCAAGCTCTTCTGCCCAGGCTGCGGAAGCTTGGAATGTGCAGGGTGGGTGAGCATGGCAAACTTCTGAGTGCGCTGAGGGGGAACGCATTGGCTAATCCTCGCAAATAACCTTGATTACCACATGTATTACTACTGTGAAGCGCTATGTACATTAATGGCACTATATAAATAAAGACATACAATACAATACAATACAACCCACCTGTTCATGTGCCATTTCTGCTTAGAGAAAGAAAACCCGGGCAGATATTAGTGTAGCTTTCAGCTTCTAACTGCAGCTGGAGTACACCAGCCCCCCTAACCATATTAACCCCTGTGCTGCCAATGATGGGGGACCACAACAATTTCTTTTTTCCATTAGCTCTGAGTGCCGCCTCTCTCCGCTCACTCGCCGGTAAAAAGCCAATCATTTAATTTAAAGACACATGTTTCACAGGATCCACACGCTCAGCAACGTGTTGGCTGCGACCCGGAGCCCTCGTAGATCTGTAACCTTTAATTGCCTGCACAAATATTTGAGAAGTCTTGGTGGCCTAGCACAGAAATGAGACCTGATATTTGAAAAGGAGAAATATCCAGAAGAGAGCAGAGAGGAGCTGGCAATGCAGAGGCTGTTACTTCTCAGGTACTTGCGTGCAGTAACCCAGAAATATCCGCCATTCCTCTTCCGAACCGCACTATCTGTACACGTGTAACCCGGACTTCGCACACTCTGCCATTACACACACAATGCAAGAAGTAGTGGCCCATACACTGCCCCCCATATCCTGCACAGCGTTACCTATTAGGAAATTGGGCGAGGTGGCTTCTTTAGGAACACATGGTTAGGGGTGTTGTGATGGCGGGGGGGAAGCCCATAAAGGATAAGCCCGCACGGTGCCTCTGCCTGTCAAGATTGCGCTCCAAAGTAAAGGGCTAATGTTGCCACCCCAGGGTTGGATAGTGTCGCACACCCTAGTAATGTGGTTATGTCCATTTTCTGTGTATTTTACACTGTGTGGCTCATTGTGCGCCTGGCCCTGTAACAATGTCTGAGTACCAGGCATATAATGAGTCAGGGGGATAGCTATTATGTGGGCCCGGTGCTGTGCTCAGAGACAATGGGGGGCTAGGAAAGGAGGCGCCCGCCTGCTGAGAGGGGCCGCAGCATTGTTCTCTCCCCGGCAGCGAGATATCTAACCCTGCCGGAGGCTTGGAACCAATATCAGGGACCGGAATTTGGAGCCTAAGCCCATCTACATGGTTTCCATTGGTCCATTCTAATTTCCCAGGCCTTGCGCCTCAGGGGGTCATCCTTCAGCACTAAACTACACCCTTTCTCCGAAGCGTTCCGTTCCCGGTGTCTCCCTCTCTCCGGATTGGATCAGTGGATTAAAAGGGACACAGCTGATTGGTCGGCACCCATTTCTTCATGTTTCCAGATGGATGCTGGTAAACTATATAACCCAACGCAGATCCGAGCTCATCACAGCGCTGACCCTGTGAAACCAACTCAACTGTGGCAAGTAACACAGATCAAGAAGCTTTCTAAAGTGTGCGACAATATATTCAACAAGAGAACTTGGAGTAATGAGTCTCAAGCCTCGGTATCCAATATCACCACGGGCAGATTTAATCTGTCAGTCAGAACAGAACAGGACGGCCCCCAGCTCCACACTTGCAGGTTGGTCTTGGTGTCGAGAGACTAACTTACTGTATAGACGCGGAGCAGTCTCCCCTTGTGACTGGGGAACTTAGATTGGACATGGACTTTTCTTTGGCGGCATCCTGTGCAAGCTAGCTTCGGCAGCGCTCTGCACCTAGCGTGCTAGGAGTTTCCCATATGTCCCTGTTTTGTGGGGTTATTGCTGTGTTCTTGTGTGTATTGCTTACTGTTGGTTCCGGCCAAATAAACTAACGTTTATTAACCTCCTGTTTTCTGCCTGGTAATGGTGACCCAAAGTAGTCTGGTCAACCCCAACCATGACGGTCATGTTTTCACTTCCCTTTCTCCTAAAGAGAGAGAGGACAGTGGTGCAGTAAGGCTGTCCTACCCACCTCAGGGTGACAGTGAAACAGGTAGGGGTGACCTATGGCCAGGAAGCCTGTCCCTCCTTTCACACGGTGATAAACACAGAAAGGTTCTATGACCCATGGGGTTTTCCTACCAATGCAGTGACAGATATAGGCTACCGATGGCCCGTGAAGCTTTTGCTGCTGGTTAAACCGTGACATGGAGAGAATGAATTCCAAGCATGGAACATCGAGTCTGTCACTCCACGTGCAAGGTGACAGATGAAGGGGACCTATGATGGACCAGGTGGATGAAGTCCTCTTTTCTCCTGTCCTGCCCTTTTTCTTTGGTTCTCCCTTCTCTGGGCGTACCCTGTTTTTGGTCCCAGATATCTTGCCCTGTGAGAGCCCCCAAAATAAACCATGTGTAGGAAGCAGAATTGCTTATTGTGCTGGATACAGCCGGAGAGAAACACAGGACATGTACAGAAGATGGTTTTTGGCATCATGTATTGTATTCTAAATTATAATGTATTAAATATTTATTAATGCAAATACATACAATCGTGTATGTATTAATGCAAATACATACAATCGTGTATGTATCATACATAGAATCGTAGTAGTATTTTCTATGCCAGGACTATATAATGTTGGCTTGCCCTATATGTCCCAGGAGTTGATTTACTACTTGTTTCAATATAATTTATCTCATATATTGTTTTAAATACTATACGTCTCCCAGCTGTAACCTTTGGTTGAGCTCTAATTGGAATTTAGTATAAAATCGTTGTAGTACACTGGCGACACACTTTATTGAAGTGTGGCCAGTTCCGCAAGCCGGGAGATTTCCCGGCTTGCAAGTGGCAGCCCCTCGGCGTGCCGCGCGTCACCGATGCGCGGTCACGCGTCATCGGGTGCCTGCGCCCCCTGCACGCGCGTCCAGGGCTCCCCGAGGGAGCCCTGGTGTCCCGCGATGTGGGGGACGGCGGCAGGGGGTTCCGGGGGACCCGGCGGACCCGGAGAGGAGAGAGGGAAGCCGAGATCGGCGGGCCTCTCCTCCGCTGCTTCGGCGCGCGCCCGGCACCCTCCGGCGCGCGCCAGGTAACTGCTGCGGCCAAGAACGGGCAAATGCTCGAATAAACTCGGCCACAGTAGTATATTCAAACAAGTTACAAAATCGGTCACCAGTGATGTCTCTAACTGACCAGTAAAATATTCCAAACAGACACACTTAAACTAAGAACTTTGAAAAAATAATCAAATAAAGATGTTTATTGAAACATCTAAATAACAATCAACAATGGAGGTGTTAACTAGGAAGTCACACTAGATTAACCCGTATACATTTAAAGAACAGATCGTTGGTTGCATTATGATCAGTACATGTTGATTGCAGAAGAAGTTTGAATCCCCATGAAACACAGCCCAATATCACACATTGTGACTCGGAACAAACCAATGAATTATTTCAAATGTGTCCCTCAGTAGCAGAACTAAGCGAGTCCCATTAAGACGGCATAAACAATAGCAGCTAAAGCCCGATCCTTTGTAGCAGCTCACACTGCAGACCGAGGAATCGGCTGCATGTGCCTCCAGCCTTCGCGGGCGGCCGCGCGTGTGCAGCAGAGGCGCTGGGGCCGTAGCCTTAGGCCGCGTCCATGGATAGTGCTTGCGGGCGGAGGCAATGCAATGAGAGCGGCTTTAGTAGGGGCTCGCCTACGCTTCCGCAAGCGCGCGGAAGCGTAGGTCTTAGGGAAATTTCAAATCTTCGCGCTTGCCGGAGCGCAGGGCCCAATGAGGGCGAACCAGCTCCGTGACGTCACTGGCCCGCCGGCGACACGCCCCCGGATGGCGCGCTGTCTAAGGCCAGGGAAAGCACCCGCTTTCCCTCAGCCTCAGCGCGCCTCCGCCCGCCAGGATTAACCATGGCCGAGGCCTTAGTCAGATCCTTTGTAGCAGCTCACACTGCAGCCACATCCGTCTCCATCTCCTGGCCAAATGGTTATTGGACGCAATGTGGCCTCAATTCATAAAGCCCCCGTAAAGCAGGGAAAATAGCGTCATTTTACCAAACCCGGGTCCGGCCTTTATTCGCGAACATAATAAAATGCCAAAAATACTGTCTGTGCCTGACCGCGGTGCTGTTAACATCATGTTATTTCGCGATAATGCTGCGTTACCATGACATAATGTGAGGTTACTAAAGTTCTGATGTTATTCCCATCCAGACCCTGACATAGAGCTGGGAAGGGAGAGAATATCCAGGCTAGTTCATAAAATGAACGGTTATGGACTTTTTAATGTATTAACCCTTTAGTGGACTATGTTTCCAGTCACAGCCAGCCTGGAGCACCTAGCCTCCACTACCCACCCATCTGTGTATATCCACGCCTGGCTACTAATCTACCCTGCCTGACATGCAAGTCCTGGTACAGTGCAGGCAATGTTAGGCCCAATCCAGGGTTTTCCCCACCAGCAAGCAGCTACCTTGAGTGACAAGGGGGAGGCGTGCTAAGGCCTATGTTCTGCCCAATAAGGGGCTCAGACCTGGGACCCTCCCCCAGGGTACTTAAGAGGCTGCAAACCCAAAATGTTTCAGTATTGTCTTTCCCTTTTGAGAGAGACTGGTCCCACAGGAGAGGTGTGGAGGGCTCTCTAACCTTCTATCCCCTCCCTTAGGGGAGTGGGTGAGGACTATACATCCCACTCTAATAGGGAGTGGGGGAAGCGTTAGGACTGACCTCTGGGGCCCATGACTGGGGGTGGAGTCCAGGGACCATCCTAAGGATGGAGACCAGTGATATAGTATGCAGAGAATGCTGTGTATGCGGTGAGAGAATAAAGAAAGTTCCTGTTATAAAGATACTCCTGCCTGAGTCTGCAATTTATCAGGGGGTGTAGCAGGGAGTTCTCCTGCAGGGATTGCCTCCGGCACTGCTGGAGCCTGCAGGGGATGGAGGCGCTGAACCAAGAGGGAGAAAGAACCAGCTATCACCCCAAGAGCTTGTCCTGTCTTCCCCATCGGAGGAACCTCAGAGCTTCTGTGAATCAGCAGGTACCCAGCTCGACACACCTGGTAACAGAGGAATCTCCAAGAGGGTGGGGGAAACACTGTTACATATATGTAGCCCCCTGTAATCAGCACAGGCTATACCTATCTCCCTTCTACTGTGGTAAGTCCTGTTAAGATCAGGCACCAGTAATCATAATGGGTTTTCCCCCCTTCATAGCCCTGCCCTGAGTGGTAGATGCAGGCCTGGACTCTGCTGCAGGCGTGAGCAAGAGGGGAGGTTCTGCTGACATCATGAGAGGTGGGGCTAGCTCTATATTTAGCAGCCAACTCCTGTAAGTGGCGAGTCTAGTCTGCCGTAGGGGTCTGCCGTGGGAGTCTGCCAAGAGAGTCCTGCGGTTCGGTTCAAGGAGTTGGAGGAGACCGCGGTCTCACCTCCGCAGCCATGCAGAAACCGAGAGAGAGGAGTGGAGAGACTCAGCCGCTTTTAGTAGAGAGGATAGCACTATAGACCTGGTGGACCAATGCCCCTCACCCCCCTGCCTGGGGTGATGGGGAGAATTCAATCCCCACCACGAGGATAACCTCGGAGGTGGGCCGCGGGGTATTGAAGCCCCAGCCCAGACCATCCTGTCGTGGAGAGACTTGGAGGGAAGGAGAGGAGGATATATCTGTGTGGGAGGAGAGCGGAGTAATTAGCAAGGCTCTGCTGTTGTTGTTGCGGCTGCTGGAAGCCACTACATTTGGGAGTTGCTGATCTGCCAATAAAGAGACTATCCTTTGTACCAAAGACTGTGTGTGAGTTGCAAGCTATTACCCTGGGACCTAAGGGGTTGTTCTATACAGGTCCTGTCCCATATTCCTGGGAGTAGAGAAGATGGAGGCTACCACCCCAGAAGCCCGGTCCTGGCTCCCCAATAACATCGCGGGAAGCTCAGGCCCTCCTGTTTCTCACAGGTATGCACCACACCGCATGTAATCTGCCCTCATGCACCCTAGACACCACCGTAGAGTCTGGGGGAGGGGGGGAAGCAGGGTTACATTTGGAGGCGCTGCTGAGAGATGTCAGAACAGGACCGGCTTATAGCAAGGCGGAACGGGATGAGTGAGATGCACACTCCGTGCAAGTGTTGGAGAAGGATGGGCGCAATTGCATATGCCGAGGGTAGTCAGGGGAGCGCAGACTCTCGCAAAGTACACCTTGGGTGCCCATAGGAGGTGGCGTGGGAAGAGTGAATAGTTAGAGCTGACCGGGTCCCTTCAGGCAGGTAGCGTGAGGCAACTGGGGGGGTCAGCCTGTTACCCAGTCCAGGGACCATGGCCCAGGGCCCGCGCTATGAGTGGCCAAAAGAAGGAGACGCCCGTACCTAGAAGAGAGGTACCCTAGCTATCACCCACACACACGCACCACAGAACACTTGCATGGTAGACATCGAGTATAGTGCATGGAGGAGAGGAGTTCCGCTAAGCCTGGGGTAAAAGCCACCTCAATTTAGTGAGACACAGAATGCAGAGCACACAGTCAGTCAGTCAGTGTTTAGGTACGAGATACCCGTTAGACACTGAGGATAGGGTACATGGACATTTGGAGGACCCATCCAAAATGGCGTCCATCCCTACATGTGCTCCGCGGAGCAAGAAAAGTGATCCGAAATGGCAGTTCCCGCCAACCCTGGAGCAAGCACGTGCGTCGTGCACAGAGACTATAAGGAGAATGTGGCTGGAAATGTGTAGTAATCTGGCGCCAAACCCGGATTCTTTGCAAGGGGACCAGAGCGGCGCGAAAGCCGAGGGCCCACCCACCTGTGCCGTGACTGGTCAGCAAGCCAGGCCACGTCACGCTGAAGAAGAAAAGATCCCGCCTCTGGATTCCACCAGAGGGAGGGGGCACAAGGAGAACCAATCAGGAGAGTCCTCCCCAGCAAAGGGAGGGACCGGAAGCCTGAGCGAAGAGCTTCACTTTTGTCTGGCATTCGAGGAGCAAGGAGCTGAAACACTGAGCTGTTCCAACCCTGAGCGAACCATGTCCGAGATGAATACTTCCATTTACCAATTACCAGGAGGCCTACTGGTAGTGGAGGTAGCTGAGCACGAATACATCCGGTGTTTGTGCATTCACTGCGGGATACCGGGCGCGGTACCAAGCACAAAGGCCCGATGCCCTCAATGTGGCACGTTTTACCTTTGGCCGAACGAGCCGTGGCCTTTGTTCGGAACCCCGCGGGGTGCCTCTCCGAGAACATTGACAGAGGTAGCGGAAGACAAAGACAAGACTGCCCTGGTTCCCCGTCACACCCAAGCGGGAGGAACCAAGGCTCAGCCCGCTATCGAACTAAGTCGAGCTGACAGGGCCATAGTCGCTAGATACCGGCAGTCCCACGGGTTTGAGTATCCCTATGTGCATGAGCCCATCATGAGGGAAATTGAAGAGAAACGAGACAGTTGGCTCAGGGAGGCAGTCCAGGAATACCTTCGGACCAAGTTCGGTCAGGGAGGGTATCACAATGAGGATAAGATTAGTGAATTAGTACGCATATGGAGCATTGGTAGATGTATCTACATGCACGGTGTTACATACAGGCCTGAGCATGGGCCTGTCCAATCGTTCGCTGTGACCGTCACGGATCATAATGGACGGCGGGTAAGAAAGCCTGATCCAAAGCACTATCTGTAGGGTTCTCCATGTTGGGAGTACCCGGTTGTACTTGTACTGAACTACCTCATTACGCCATGTATTATGACACTGTTATGTGTGCTGTTTCTCAGGTGGTTCGCCGCAGGATGGGTCTGCTAAAACTAGGTCCAAGTGGGGACCATTGAATTCTACCATAGGGAGAGTGTAGCCCCCTGTAAACAGCACAGGCTATACCTATCTCCCTTCTACTGTGGTAAGTCCGGTTAAGATCAGGCACCAGTAATCATAATGGGTTTTCCCCCCTTCATAGCCCTACCCTGAGTGGTAGATGCAGGCCTGGACTCTGCTGCAGGCGTGAGCAAGAGGGGAGGTTCTGCTGACATCATGAGAGGTGGGGCTAGCTCTATATTTAGCAGCGAACTCCCGTAAGTGGCGAGTCTAGTCTGCCGTAGGGGTCTGCCATGGGAGTCTGCCAAGAGAGTCCTGCGGATCGGTCCAAGGAGTTGGAGAAGACCGCGGTCTCACCTGCGCAGCTGTGCAGGAACCGAGAGAGAGGAGTGGAGGGACTCAGCCGCTTTTAGTAGAGAGGATAGCACTATAGACCTGGTGGACCAATGCCCCTCACCCCCCTGCCTGGGGTGATGGGGAGAATTCAATCCCCATTGCGAGGATAACCTCGGAGGTGGGCCGCGGGGTATTGAAGCCCCAGCCCAGACCATCCTGTCGGAGGAGAGACTTGGAGGGAAGGGGAGGAGGATATATCTGTGTGGGAGGAGAGCGGAGTAATTAGCAAGGCTCTGCTGTTGTTGTTGCGGCTGCTGGAAGCCACTACATTTGGGAGTTGCTGATCTGCCAATAAAGAGACTATCCTTTGTACCAAAGACTGTGTGTGAGTTGGAAGCTATTACCCTGGGACCGAAGGGGTTCTTCTATACAGGTCCTGTCCCATATTCCTGGGAGTATAGAAGATGGAGGCGCTGCACCACTAAGAGATCATGGAGGCTACCAACCCAGAAGCCCGGTCCTGGCTCCCCAATAACATCGCGGGAAGCTCAGGCCCTCCTGTTCCTCACAGGTATGCACCACACCGCATATATTCTGCCCTCATGCACCCTCGACACCACCGTAGAGTCTGGGGGAAAGGGGGAAGCAGGGTTACATATATATGGGGGAAACACTGTTACATATATATATAAAGCCATTACTCATTGGGAGCCAGTGAGACTACCTATTCCTTCTCAGTGAGAGCTCAGATAGTCTCATTGGCACCAAATGGATGAATAATTAAAACCACTTACCCCATTTAGTGGTCTCTCAAATTGTTCAGGGTACAGGACCATAAATTATAAAAAAAAAAAAAAATCCCAAAGGATTAATTCAATAGTGTTAAAAGATCGCCCGCTCTCTGCCACTTAACAGCTCATAAAAAAATTATTTAAAAAAAAAAAAGCAACGCTTAAATTCCACAGACTCGAACGAGGTCTAATCCGGGGCCTTCCTCACCTACATTCAATCTGACGCCATCCCCCCAAACCTCCATTTTCATTCTTGATTGAAGCCACGGATACTCGGTTGCTTGAAGAAAAATCCTCAAAGGTTATTTCTTGTAAAATCTTGTAAAAAATAAAAACAAAAGTTTATTTTTCTTCTTTATAAATGGATGCCTTATGGTGGGGGGTGCGTAAACTTATTTGTTAGCGCCACCCCCCACCCCCTTACCTTTTCTCCGGCATCATTTCACATAACAACGTCATGTGATGTCACGTTGACATTTAACCCCGCAGTGTCATTTGACTCTGCATTGTCATGGCGACGCGTCGCCAGGAGCCACCGGAGAGAAGGTAAGAGACATAAAGAGGCCTTGCGTCGCTCCACCGGCATTTTATTGAAATGTTGTGGGGAAGAGCGTGGGGCCAATGTAAGCGACGCGCCCGCCCCTGAAAATATCGCGCTCCCCAGTTTACGCACCCCTGCCTTATGGGTCTCTCTCGTCCAATGACTAACGTTACGTGTGGGCACTGACCTTATATAAGGCCTGTCACCCTCACACAACACGCGGTTATCAGATGTATAAGGGTCCTCGCATAACGCTGGGCGCCGATGGAGAGAGGGCCATGAGGATGGGCATCCGTTTGTTTCTTTGTTTACAAGAAATAACCTTTGAAGATTGTTCTTCGAGCAGCAGAGGATCAATAGCTTCAATTAGGAATGAAAATCGTGATCTTTTTGGCGAGGATGGCATTAGATGGAATGTAGGCGAGGACGCCCTTAATTAAACCTCATTTGAGGCTGCAGGGTTTTTTAAGCTTTACGTTTCCAGGAAATGTGACTTTTTTTTTTCATGAGTGGCGAAGAGGGGAATATTTTTGAACACTATTGGATTCACTTTTATTGTTGGAGTGTGGATTATTTCCTGGGTCTTGGGAGACCTGACTGTGAATAGGGCAACTGGTTTGAATGATTAACTGACCCCTTTGGTGCCAATGAGACTACCTAGGCTTCCCTTGGGAAGGGATTAATGCCCCTCCCCCCCCCCCCCACACACACACATATACATATTTTATGGAATATGTTTTTTAGTGGAATGTGTATTTGTAGTTTGAGCTATTCGCTGGCTTTGGCTAATAGGACTGTACGTTGTTCCTTTAGAAGGGGTGTGGTTGTTAGTTGTAGAGGGGGATTGCTGGAAGTATTGGGTGTGGGTGATGGGGGTAGGTTCCCCTGGGGGAAGGTAGTGCGGGTTAATCGCTTGTTTTACAGGGTGCGTGGGCGAATTTAGGTTACTGGAAGGCACATATTAACTGTCAAAATCCCCAAACTGGTGTGACTGTGTAACCCCAAAACCATCATATAGGCTGCTGAAACCCCCCCTCCTGTGTGATAGGGGCCACTGCAAGGCCTCTCTAGGGGACAAGGGGGATCCTGTCTTGGGGTTCTTCACATACCCGCTGTGCTCCCCGCCCCCCCATATGCACGCCGCACTAGATTTGTACCAGGCAGAAGAAAAACATTTCTAATTAAAGACATTTATAATGCATTTCATGATAATGGAGGCATCTTTATTACATTACGGATGGGCAATTAATACCTGACAAAGATTAAAGACTGTGTCTCCGCAGGTACCAGGCCTCATAACTCCTGTCATCTCCCTGATTACAAACGCACCGCAAATTACTGCCAGCAGATGCAGGGTCCGCTCCCTGGTTCCTAATCACTCAGCTGCGTATTCTGTCTCTGACCCACCTACTCCAAACATACTGCAGTATAAATCAGTGGTGAGTATCACTATACATTTACACGCAGCAAAAAAAAATTCTACAAGAATATTCAAATACTAGATTATATGTGTGTGAGTGTGTGTGTATGTAAATAATAATAGCATGTTCTAGTATAGTGCTGCTAATTGTACGCAGCGCTTTACAGAGACATTTTGCAGGCACAGGTCCCTGCCCCGTAGAGCTTACAATCTATGTTTTTGGGGCCTGAGGCACAGGGAGATAAAGTGACTTGCCCAAGGTCACAGGGAGCCAACATTGGGAATTGAACCAGGCTCCCCTGCTTCACACTCTCAGTGCCAGTCAGTCTTTACTCACTGAGCCACTCAAATACAAATAGCAGCCAGGGATTCTGGGAAATTACATTTTGCTTCTTATCCATTTAAACATGGACCCCTATAAAGGTTATGCCTGCTGTATTACACTGCTTATCAGCACAGCCTGGGTTACAGAAGTGCAGAGCCAGTAACCCTACTCAGAGAGCTATTTCATCCTTTTGGGTCTCATCAGTGTGAGGATGGTTATAGTGGCTTTGTAACGTGAAGCTTGGATAGGTTTGAACCACACATTAAAAGTTGATTGTGTGGTTGAAACCTATCCCAGCTTCACCAATAGATGCAGTTTTAGATTAGCAGATCATTCTGTGTGTCTGGCAGGGAGGGAAACCTGAAAAACAAAAACCCACTAAACTGGCAGACCTGGCAAGGATCTGAGTTCTTTGGGTTATTCAAAGTTTTCCCAGGTGGACAAAGCTCTGGGGATCCACTGGATCAAAATACTGTAAATACAAATATAGGATAAGCATCTGTCGCAGGGGCGGGTAACTCCAGTACTCGAGGACCGCCAGCAGGTCAGGTTTTAATGATACCCCTGCTTAAGCACAAGTGGCTCAATCAATCCTTGCTTCAGCACAGGTGGTTCAGTCTTCGACTGAGCCACCTGTACTGAAGCAGGGATATCCTGAAACCCTGACCTGTTGTTTGTCCTTGAGGACAGATGCTGCCCACCCCTCCACCCCCATATCTCTTGTCTATAGCTACAGATAGATAGCATAGGTTGACCTTGATGGGCTTATGTCTTTTTTCAACCTCATCTACTACAGTATGTAACTATATAGTGCATTGCTCACGTGATCGTGCCCTGTAGCTGTCATGAGGTTCTCAAGCACTTGCAGAACAACCTTCCTTGCTGAAGGGTTTAACCAGTTGCTTGCCACAGAGGTAAACGTATGTCCCGAGTGTACTCTAAATCTTCTGCTTGAACCCAAAGGACGTTGCTGCAGATATCCTATCCCTGGTCTGTGCTCAGGGCACGGGCTTTGAGCTCATTAAAATTAATCACGAGAACTCATTAGGGCTTATCCTTTGTTAAATGAAAGTCTAATTCCTGCCCAATTAAAGCATTATCCTAGACAGAGCGCGGGAGGTGTATTGTGCTTCCAGCAAGACCATTTAACACAGATAATGTTGTTCAACAATGAGCATTGTCAGAGATCTTACCTGTGACCTTCTCACACCAGCACGCCATGGGTTTCTCCTCTACTTGCTGGGAGCTTCAGGAACACAGAGGGAAAGACTGCAGGACATAGGAAGCTCTTTATCAAGGGTGGCGCTTGCTCCATATACCCCTGTAACTCCTCCTATTGCTCCATATACCCCTACAAGGTTTCCTATTATTCCATATACCCCTGTAACTCCTCCTATTGCTCCATATACCCCTACAATGTTTCCTATTATTCCATATACCCCTGTAACTCCTCCTATTGCTCCATGTACCCCTACAATGTTTCCTATTATTCCATATACCCCTGTAACTCCTCCTATAGCTCCATATACCCCTACAATGTTTCCTATTATTCCATATACCCCTGTAACTCCTCCTATTGCTCCATATACCCCTACAATGTTTCCTATTATTCCATATATCCCTGTAACTCCTCCTATTGCTCCATATACCCCTACAATGTTTCCTATTATTCCATACACCCCTGTAACTCCTCCTATTGCTCCATATACCCCTACAATGTTTCCTATTATTCCATATACCCCTGTAACTCCTCCTATTGCTCCATATACCCCTACAATGTTTCCTATTATTCCATATACCCCTGTAACTCCTCCTATTGCTCCATGTAATCCCTCCCTATAACCAGGGTCGCAGACAGCTTTCCCAGGGCCCAGAACTAGAGTTTCCACTGCCCCTCCCAGTTTCGGGGGGCTTTGTGAGAACCCCCTCTTTCTGTTTCACTCCTCCCTTCTCGCACACCTCCGACCCCTCTCTTCCTTTTCCCCACGTCTCTCTCGGTCTTCCTCACACCCTCTCTTATACTCCTGTCTCTCCCCCCTTACCCTCTCTTATGCCCCCGCCTCCCCCCCACATGACCTCTCTGATACCCCCGCCTTTTCCCCCACTTATCCTCTCTCCCCTTCCCATACTCAATGCCGCCCCTTTCCACACTCAATACTCCCCCACCCCTGTTCCAACATTTAATACTCCCCCACCCCTGTTCCAACATTTAATACTCCCCCACCCCTGTTCCAACACTTAGTACTCCCCCACCCCCTTTCCCACACTCAATACCCCTCACCCCACACTCAATACCCCTCACCCCACATCTAATAACACATGCACCATTACCTGTGGGTGGGCTCCATCCAGTGCTGTGCTGACCCCACAGTCAGATGCGGACGTTGGACCCAAATTCCGGTGCTGACCGGTATGGGGTTGAGCTTCCACGAAGGTCGTACTGCCAACAGGGGAGAGCTGGGGTCCGGCAGTCGGACGCGGATGTTGGGCTCCATCACTGGTCGAGCTTATCTCCAGTACCCGCCGGCTGGCCGGAGCACGCACAGCTGCCATATTCCAACTCCTCCTATAACTCCATATATAACCACTCCCTATAACCGATCCCTATAACTCCATATATAACCACTCCCTATAACCGATCCCTATAACTCCATATATAACCACTCCCTATAACCGATCCCTATAACTCCATATATAACCACTCCCTATAACCGATCCCTATAACTCCATATATAACCACTCCCTATAACCGATCCCTATAACTCCATATATAACCACTCCCTATAACCGATCCCTATAATTCCATATATAACCACTCCCTATAACCGATCCCTATAACTCCATATATAACCACTCCCTATAACCGATCCCTATAACTCCATATATAACCACTCCCTATAACCGATCCCTATAACTCCTCCTTTTGGTCCATATAACCGATCCCTATAACTCCTATTACTCCATATAACCGATCCCTATAACTCCATATAACCACTCCCTATAACGGATCCCTATAACTCCTATTACTCCATATAACCGATCCCTATAACTCCATAAAACTGATCCCTTTAACGCCTCCTATTACTCCATATATAACCACTCCCTATAACCGATCCCTATAACTCCACCTATTGGTCCATATAAACGATCCCTATAATTTCTCCTATTACTCCATATAACCACTCCCTATAACTCCATATAACCACTCCCTATAACGGATCCCTATAACTCCACCTATTGGTCCATATAAACGATCCCTATAATTTCTCCATTTACTCCATATAACCGATCCCTATAAGTCCTATTACTCCATATAACCGATCCCTATAACTTCTCCTATTACTCCATATAACCGATCCCTTTAACGCCTGCTATTGCATCTTATAGTTGCTTCCCTATCACTTGCTGACACACGCAGGGTGCAATATGTGTCCCTTACACATAGATACACAGTGTATATAATGAGTTGTATTGCTCCAGGCAGGACCCCAGAGGATAGTCTGATGGGAGATGGGTAAAGGCAGGAGGGGCGAGGTGCAGTGCGAAGCTCAGCAGCTATTAGGTGTCACTGAACTGTAACAGCTCCTGCAAAAGCAAAACAGTTCAGCCAAGCAGACCATAATAACTCTACTAAGTGAGCAATAACAATTAATAGAGGGATCTCTGGCTGCCACTGTATACACATTACCCCTACAGGGACAAACACACACACATACTGTACTGTATACCCGTTCTCTCTGCAAAGAGATGTGCACAGGTTCTATACTGTACACACATAATAAATCATACCTGCCAACTAACTCCAGGTTCACTGTGTGATAATGATCCAGTCCTGGGTTTGGGTTCCCATTTGATGTTGTGTCTGCAACCTGAGTGTAATGGAGTAAGAGCTGAAGCATTTCTGGAGTGGATCATAATCGCACTGTGAACCTTGAGTTTGTTGGCAGGCACCTGTATGTATTATGCATGTACATGAACACACACTGCTTTCTGATTCACACAGATTGAATGCATTACACCCACTGCACAAATAATGTTCTCTTTATAGAAACAGACAGATCCCTCTTGAAGTGACGCGCACTGAACAGGTGCACACACAAAGATGAATGGATGTAGACATACACACACAATCATGTATACGTGCAACATTCATACACATTGTATTCATGTACATATACAGTAGCTACATCCATACAAATGATATGTACCCATTACGGAATGTGCATGCATATATACTCACTCGCATTAATATCGTCCATAGAAACAGGCTTGTACACACAACCAGTTCCACACACAGTCACACACATATATGTACACATGCATACACAACTATTTACTGTACATACTAACATGATCCTTCTGCACACCAAAGCATAGACATAGAGAAAACACGCATTTGATGTGTGCGTCCCGTGGCTATTTTTAGAGGTGCTTTGCTTTCTCTGGGCCGTTGGTCAGTGTGTGTGTGTGTGTGGGGGGGGGGGGGGGTGGTTACATACGGCATCAGTAGTGCCACTGCTTTCGTTATTCATAAGCTTACAATTCCACCTTTTTCTTTTGGATACACCCCCCCCCCCCACCGTTTTATTATTACACCATAAATATTATGTCCATTTTTCTAGGAAGAAGCCCCAAAGAACCTCACCCCACTGCTTATTGAATGTCGACACTGAGAATTGGGGATTTGTTTTCAGCAGTTGCACTATATTTTGAATCCGTGGTGGATGCTGTTTCTAGTCTTGATGACATCGGCAGGCTCGCACTCTGCGGGGGAAGGGGGGGGCATTCACTAAAATTCGGTTGTGGGATAATCCCTGGGACATAACACCAGAGTCGCCCCCAAAAGGCGTCACCTTTGGCAGCAGCTGAAAGGCAGCCAAAGGGTGTCGCCGTTTGCTGCAGTTCCAGCTGCTTGATTATAGGGTTGGGTAAAGTATTTCAGACACATTTTGAAGCATTTCCATCTTCACACATTACCTGCTCTCACAGATCTACCTCCCCAAAATCCAACTCCCTCACACATTACCTGCTCTCACAGCTCTACCTCCGCACACTCCCACTTACTGCTTCCCCAACACCAACTCCCTCACACATTACCTGCTCTCACTGATCTACCTCTGTATAATCCCATTTACTTCCCAAAATCCAACTCCCTCACACATTACCTGCTCTCACAGCTCTACCTCCGCACACTCCCACTTACTGTTCCCCAACTCCCTCACACATTACCTGCTCTCACAGCTCTACCTCCGCACACTCCCACTTACTGCTTCCCCAACTCCCTCACACATTACCTGCTCTCACAGCTCTACCTCTGCACACTCCCACTTACTGCTTCCCCAACTCCCTCACACATTACCTGCTCTCACAGCTCTACCTCCGCACACTCCCACTTACTGCTTCCCCAACTCCCTCACACATTACCTGCTCTCACAGCTCTACCTCCGCACACTCCCACTTACTGCTTCCCCAACACCAATCCCTCACACATTACCTGCTCTCACAGCTCTACCTCCGCACACTTCCACTTACTGCTTCCCCAACTCCCTCACATATTACCTGCTCTCACAGCTCTACCTCTGCACACTCCCACTTACTGCTTCCCCAACTCCCTCACACATTACCTGCTCTCACAGCTCTACCTCCGCACACTCCCACTTACTGCTTCCCCAATGCCAACTCCCTCACACATTACCTGCTCTCACAGCTCTACCTCCGCACACTCCCACTTACTGCTTCCCCAACACCAATCCCTCACACATTACCTGCTCTCACAGCTCTACCTCCGCACACTTCCACTTACTGCTTCCCCAACTCCCTCACATATTACCTGCTCTCACAGCTCTACCTCCGCACACTCCCACTTACTGCTTCCCCAACTCCCTCACACATTACCTGCTCTCACAGCTCTACCTCCGCACACTCGCATTTACTGCTTCCCCAACACCAACTCACTCACACATTACCTGCTCTCACAGCTCTACCTCCACATAATCCCACTTACTGCTTCCCCAACACCAACTCCCTCACACATTACCTGCTCTCACAGCTCTACCTCCGCACACTCCCACTTACTGCTTCCCCAACACCAACTCCTTCCATTAATACGCAGCTCTCAGAAGTACATCAACCTTCTCACCCCCTGTACCTTATATCTCCTCTTACCCTTCTTTATAGAGTGTAAGCTCTTTGGTTCAGGTCCTTCCTTACTGTAACAATGTAGGTTTACGATTGTTACTTATTGTTTTTTTGTCCTCCAGCCCTATTGTACTGCACTGTGGAATATGTTGGCGTGTTATAAATAAAGGATAATTATAATAACACACCCAATCCCCCATAGGGTCGCCAGGTGTCCAGTATAGAACCGCACTGTCCTGTATTTGTACACTGTCCTGTAATAAATGAGAGTCAATACTGGACATGCATGTGTATACTGGTATTACCTCTCTGGACATAGTGGCCTGATCGGCTTGGGGGGCCGTGGGATTTCCCTGAGCGGGGTTGTTGCTAGGGGGCTGGGCAGCTTCCTCTATCCTGATTGACTGCTGCTGGGTAATGCAGCCTATCAGGACGAGGTGTCAGGAGCCTGAGGCTGGGGCCAAGGAGAAGAGGAAACAGCATGGAGCGGAGAGAGGTGTGCTCCTTTCACCATTGTGTCCAATATTTTTGGAGAAGCCTTCTGCCAACTCTATTAATGGACTCAATGAACCCCCCCCCCCTCTGTTCCTTACACTCTGAATGGCTTTGTATCCCACACCTGATTATTTCATTTCACTGCATAGCAATTTCTTAATGATCACTAAAGAAAATGTTGACATTTTAATTGCCTGCCCCCCCCGCCCCCAGCAAATCTCATCATCTACACCTCACCCCGAGCTACAGAGGTCACAAAGTAGCCAAGCCGCGGCCTCGCAGTGCCACCCTGCGGCAAACGTATCCATCACAAGGAGGCCAGGTCGACGCGGTGCCTTCATCCATCACACATCACGCCGCAGACGCGCTTTCATTTTCTCTCCTCTCGCTTCCGTATCCATCACTGTCGCGGAGCATCCTGGGAGCGGTTAACACGAGGCGCCGGAGTGTAGAAATGAGCTGCTGCTCCTCTGCTCATCACTCACAGCCCAGCGAGCTGCGTCTGGGCGCGCAGGGAGGGCCCGCCTCCATCCTGCCTAATTGCTCTGCGTTAACATTAAGATCTCCCGGGTGCTTTGCTTAATTCGCTCTTGGAAGTTTGCGCTGGCAATTAGTGCTGCGTGTAACGAGCGGCGGACACCTGCGACTGTTTTTTTTTTCTCCGTTTCTTGCCGTGTTTATTGTTTTCGTTTAATGGCCTCGCCCCTCGCAGGGAGCCGCAGAGCAGGGAGAGGACGCTGGCAGTGAAGGGGTTATCTCAAGGAAATCTATTGTAAATGAAGGCTGGGTGGGTGAGTGCGGATAACACAGCCGGACACACTGAGATGCATGAATCAGGAGGCTGGTGCCGCACTCGTACCTCTATTGAAGGAGTGGTCAACTCAAGGGCCACCAACAGGCCAGGTTTTCAGGATATCCCAGCTTCAGCACAAGTGGCTCAATCACTGATTGAGCCACCTGTGCTGAAGCAGGGATATGCTCAAAACCTGACTTCTTGGTGGCCCTTGAGGGCTGAAGTTGGACACTCCTGCTCTATAGCATTGGTGGGAAACATGCGTCCCCCCCGGGGCTTCACTGCCGGCTGCTCCAGCAGCCCGCTGCATCTCTCTTCACCCCCCCCCCCCCCCCCAGTGCAGAGGAAGTCGAGCTGTAGCTGCCGTGGATCGTAGCTTCTCCCCACTCCATCAGCTGCTTAGTGACTGTGCGCGGATACAAACTGCTCCCCTCCTGTGCTAATGACTAGTTCCCAGTGTGAGAAGGGGCGCGGGGCCAGTATTCATCAGCCTGCAATAAGCAGCTACGCAGAGGGGGGTAGAAACTCCTACCCATGGCTGCAATGTGATATATACACACATATACAATTTATATATATATATTATATATACACATATACATATATACACATACATATACACATACACACACAGCCCATTTCAGGGCTCAAGGGCCTCACATACAGCCCTTTAAGTATATCACGTTGCCCACCACTGCTCTAAATCTCTAACATTCGGGACAGTCTCATACTCCAGGGCCTGAGCGCATCCCCAGTACTGGCAGAGATGTCATACTGTTAGTATATGATAGGGGTCTGAAACTCAGCCCCCAAGGGCCACCAACAGGCCAGCTTGTATGGATACCCCTGCTTCAGCACAAGTGGCTCAGTCTGAGCCACTGATTGAGCCACCTGTGCTGAAGCAGGGATATCCATACAAGCTGGCCTGTTGGTGGCCCTTGAGGACTGACTTTCAGACCCCGGGTATAGGACCTTCCCTGGTAACATGTTTGTGAAGCTCAGAGTTGTGGTTATCAGACGGGGAGATGTGTACCAGTCTATCACTGCAATAATATTGGGTGTGGGGGGTACGGTGTCCCCCCTGTAGGGTACACAGAACAAAGGCAAGGTAGAAGTGGTGCTTCCAATGGCTATCTAGTGGTTAAAGAGAGTGCAAACTTTCAGGACTACTAAGACCTTTGCTTCATGCAGGTATGTACGCAAGCAACGGAGATAACATGTCCCATGTACACACGGCTCACATCGTAGTAAGGCTGGATATACACCAAATGGGACATTTGCTTGCGGCCGTTTGGCCGCGACCAAAAGACCACCGGCGTTCGGCCGCAGAGAGACCCTCTATCACAGCCGATCCACCGATGGGACCTCCACCCCCTGGCCACTTCAAGGAGAAGGTACGTTTTAGTGGTGTGGGTATGTGGTTAGTTTTAGGGGTTTTAGCGGTTAGGGTAAGCGGTTGTAGGGTATGGGATTTGGGTAGGGTGACGGTCAAGCGTAGGCACTTACCTTAGCGGCCAAGCGGCGACAGGTTCCGGCGGGGTTTTTCGAATATACAGATACAAATGAGTGTGGTACAATGTGACATAGCAATGTGAAACAGTCCTCAAGGGCCTCCAGCAGGTCAGGGTTTCAGGATATCCCTGCTTCAGCACAGGTGGCTCAATCGACGGAGCCACTGATTGGGCCACGTGTGCCGGAAACCTGACTTATTGGTGGACCTTGAGGACTGGTGGTAGTTACCCCTGTACGAGAGGATCCTTCCTTAGAGAGGGAGAGTACTGCAATCTCTTCCAGCACAGAGGGAGGGCAATCTTTTTATTGTCTGAATGCTCCAATCTCTCTAATTATGAGCATTAAAAAATATTAGACAGTGTTATGAAAGACAATTCATATTTTCTTATTATGAGCGGAACAAAGTGTTGAGTGGAATTAGTGTGGCATATGCTGAGGTCCCAATTGTGTTGCCTGTTTTGTTTTACGACATAATCCCCTCTAGAAATAAGATTTAAAAATCAATAAAGTGCAATTGGATTTATGGATTCATCTGACTTCCCCTGAGATGTGTAAGTCTGTGTAATGTGACTTCCATGTTAAAAAGACATCCACTACGTCTGTCATTATTAGGCTCCTGTCTTGGTTTTCTCTTGCGTCAACCACCTTACTCTGGCCCCATTCTTTAGGGTTCTTTTCCAAGGATCGGGGTGTACAGCCCCACCAATTGCGCAGGGATATCTGTCCTGGGACCGGCGCCTGTAGAAACTAGTCCTAGGCCTTGGAAACGCTGTTGGCTGCCCTGAGTGTGCACCCTTCAGACACCCCCGTACAATCTCAGCATGCTGCACCATGTAATACGATGCTGTGTGACTCAAAGTGAAATACTGTAGCGGGGAAATCAGAATGAGAAGAGTTTGGGGATACTCTGGTATCTGTGCCTTCCAAAATACTCACACTTATAAATTCACGTTACAGTGTCTCATAGGTATTTTCACTAAAAAGGGGCAGCATGATGGGTGACCAAGAAGAGGACCTGCATTAAGGTCTTGGGGATCATTGTTTGTAATAAAGAATAAACACAAGAAGGTAAAAACGTTGAAAGAACTGATAGCGACAGAGAAAGCAGCTCTCTCAGTGTTACTGTATCTGTGTCTTACTGATACGTGCCACTTCTCTGTAATCTGATAACTATTTACCTAGGAGCTTAGTCACCATGATGGACTAAAGGTATTTGTCCAGATCAGGGTATAATATACCTCTTCAATGTACTGGGCCTGAATCTGGTGGATTCTGTACATGAGTGCCTTGGTTCCATCTTCATATAACCACTATGATGTGTCCTGTCACCTCGCTGGAATAGCATTAGTCATCAATAAGATTGCCTGCAAATTGCTGCTGTCAGTTGTGCGGGGAAGACATGCTCTTCTCTATGGATGGAGTATGAAGCAGAGCCCTGCTAGTGTCTACAACGCTCAATGGGTTAATACTATTGGAATTTGGAGCTCTGGCCAGGACAGTGCTTTTTGTAAAGCAGTCTGTGGGAGGAGGCATTGAAAGAAGCATGCGTTCAATTACACAAGTACCATGTCCTAAAAATGCCACAAGGCGCAGGTGATACAACTTCACAAACATCAGGAAAGTATGTGACAGGAAAACGAAACCTTAGCCGTTCTCTGCAGTGGGAAGACTCCCGGCTTGTGCATCATGTAGTTATTCCAGTGACAGGTGTATTACTGTGACAAGAAGGAGTCCCTGACAGGTGCACATGGTGAGTGAGGGAGCAGTATATTCATTTATCCATATACCCGTAGCAGAGCGGTAAGGACTGGAGGTCACTGTGTTATATCTCTTGGTTTGGGAAATAGAAGCATCATGAAGCACAATAATTATTCTACCTTATTGGTCAACAATAATAATTTCAATGCTCTCCATTCTCAATTGAAAAAACCCCACAACAAACCAAATAACACAGCCCCCCCCCCCCCAAACTGGATCTGGGCCTTCCACTTCAGAGACCAGTTTATTGTTAAGTAGCTTTCTCAGTGTCACACAGAGCTGCCCTGGAGATGACTTCATACACAATCTAGTGAATGTCACCAGGACCAGGGGGAAAAAAAGTTACAAGTTAAAGGAGAAGGTACAGACAGAGAGATGAATCCTCATGTAGCCCCTCTTAATTTCCTTAGATATGTTCACAAGAGAAGATATTCAGCCAGCGAGAAAACCAGTCTGAGGTCAGACAATGCTGCAGGACACGTATCTTCTGAATAGCACTACTTTATATGTATGATGGGCATAAACAGTGGCCCTCAGAATTGGAGAACCATGAACAACACATCTGACAATGTATAGAGAGAGCAATAATGTACCCCGCTGTGCAATTGTCCCACAGTGTCTCTTACTCAGTCTCGGTGGCCCAGGTGATAATTAATGGGCCACTGTTGGTGCCGGCACAGAGTTGGAGCACATGTGGAATATAAGTGTGTTAACAGAAGCAGGGCTGTTACTTCGCAAAGAGTGACTGTAGCTGTGTACAGTACGTTGAAGTGTCGTAGGGGCAATCCTTTGGATGGGTTTGCACTTGGTCTTCTCACAGCTATCACCCCAAGCTCACCAGGTCTCCTTTATGCAGATGATACCCTCTTCTGGTCGTACCTGCTACCTCCGGTATGTGCTGCTCTGCTAGACTTGGAAGGTTCTGCCACCATGTTGTATCGCTCGCCAGGCTCCTCGTGACAGGTCCTGTCTCTCTCTCTCTGCAGCTCTGCCTTTGCTCACACGCTCCCCCCTTCCTATCTCTAAACTCCTCCTTCCATGATATCCTTCTTGGTATCCTATCATCTCAGTCCTTTCCTTGGTTCACAGTCATTGGAAAGAGGGTATGTCCATCAATACACTTATGTGTATCCATAGGGGTCTTCCAGTTGTGACGTGCAGGAGGTTATACAGTGCCATACTGTCACATCGGCCCTTCCCAGGAAAAATCAAACTAGGACCATGTCAGAAGAATGCAGTATTCATCTCAGTGAAATAGTACTGTATTACTCTAGAGTTTCCTCTATTACCTTTATTACCTCTATTACCCTGGCTCTACCAAGAATGACTCTTTCTGTCTTGATGGTTTTTCGGTGGTTGAATATCAGCTCTTTGTACAGCTCTCCTATCCTGTTACATCTGTATATCTCTTACAATGCCCCACAATGGGCGTCAATATCCAACTCTGAAATCAGTCCTACCACCTCTGTGCCACAGGTACTTAGCATTAGATTGTAAGCTGTTTAGTTCATTGTGCCTGGTGTGGGTAGCACACATTGGCAGCACTATAGGAAAACAATTCCCATTTCTGATTTTTCATCCTGCAAAATCAGAGCTCTCGGGGTGTTTGCATATAGATCAATACCTGTAATCAGGCACATTTATAAACTGTAACTATGATAAGACAGATCAATACCAGTGCAAAGAGGCACTATGAAGCCGTTACCGTCGATAATGGAAATGTTAAGTGTCACACGATCAGGTATGATAGGGTGGGGCAACAGGACACTGAGCTGTGGGCTCTCCACCATGCCTAATATTCCTAGCACAGGGATATAACATCCAATGTGATTATCATAGCCTCAAACACCAGAAAAAATCAGGGGGTGGGTCCATGTCTCCCCCAACATCATGACATTAAGTTAATGAAATAGCAAAGCAGCCCTGGGCTGTACAGAAGCTCAGATAGCTGCTTTGCCATTGGCGCTGTAGCTAATCGAGTCATCTTGGAATCACCCAATACTCAGTCTCCCAAAATCCCAGTCTGTGGTTGCACTTCTCCTAGAAGTGAAAAGTCCTCCATCCCTGTGATCAAGCATACAGTAATTCAGTTAGTCCTAGAGGTGTCCGGCCTAGTTCTCCTGGAAGCGAGGCCCTCTTGTGACTCCCTCGTCGTGCCGCTAAAAGCCGCCTTTCTTTCAGATATCAGCGCATGCAGAACAGGCTTCAGGGTAAATTAGAGAGGGTTACACGCTTCCAGTAATTATGTTTCTGCTGTATATACTCTGTGGGTATGAATATTTATAGGCCACATCAAAGCTTCTTGTAAGATAAAGGCCACGGCTGAATATGCAGCTTTAACAATGGAGCCTCCACTGATCCCTCCCCTGGCTTTCCGGGATGAGTCTTTTGTCTTTGAGCAAAGCCCTCTGAGGCCCTGAGCTGGAGATGGGAAGTTTTGCTCCAGCAGCACTAAGTCTTGCTGCTAATGCAGAGACAATCTCCAGCGTGGTCCACAGCTTTTTACAGTGAGAGTCAAAACCCAATGGGAAGGACCAGGTGTAACAGGACAGCAATGCTGAGCTGGAGGGAACCACAGATATACATGGATTACAGGTCCAGAATGCATTGCAAGAATCCAGAAGCTAACAGGACCAGAAGGCATTGCAAGAATCCAGAGACTTCCAGGACCAGAATACATTGCAAGAGTCCAGAGACTAACACAGGGCCAGAATGCATTGCAATACTTTACTCTGTGAAAACCCTGCTGCTAAACCCAGAAATCAGTAGCCAGTTAAGGCTTCTCATACAGTCCTAAGTAACAACTATAAAGAGTTTGAGGTTATTGAATAAAGTACGATAATGCCAATTTGGCACTAAGGTACCAAAACGTTCACTGCCTTGAATGAGAGTAGACATACCATCTTTTGGGGTTTGTCCCGATGTCTCAGGGTTTAAGCGTGCTACCTCCGGGCTCGCTCAGGGTTTAAGCACGCTATCTCTGGGCTCGCTCAGCGTTTAAGCACGCTATCTCCGGGCTCGCTCAGGGTTTAAGCACGCGATCTCCGGGCTCGCTCAGGGTTTAAGCGTGCTATCTCCAGGCTTGCTCAGCGTTTAAGCACGCTATCTTCGGGCTTGCTCAGCGTTTAAGCACGCTATCTCCAGGCTCGCTCAGGGTTTAAGTGTGCCATCTCCGGGCTCGCTCAGGGTTTAAGCACGCTATCTCCGGGCTCGCTCAGGGTTTAAGCACGCTATCTCCGGGCTTGCTCAGGGTTTAAGCACGATATCGCCGGGCTCGCTCAGGGTTTAAGCGTGCTATCTCCGGGCTCGCTCAGGGTTTAAGCATGCTATCTACGGGCTCGCTCAGGGTTTAAGCACGCTATCTCCAGGCTCGCTCAGGGTTTAAGCATGCCATCTCCAGGCTCGCTCAAGGTTTAAGCACACTAGCTCTGGGCTCGCTCAGGGTTTAAGCATGCCATCTCCGGCTCACTCAGGGTTTACGAACGCTATCTCCGTGCTCGCTCAGTGTTTAAGCGTGCCATCTACGGGCTCGCTCAGGGTTTAAGCATGCCATCTCCGGGCTCGCTCAGGGTTTAAGCGTGCCATTTACAGGCTCGCTCTGGATTTAAGCGATCCATTTTCGGGCTCGCTCAGGGTTTAAGCGTGTTATCTCCGGGCTCGCTCAGGGTTTAAGCGTGCCATGTCCGGGCTCGCTCAGGGTTTCATTATGATTTCTCCGGGGCCGCCAATTGGGCTTATTGAACCGCCAGTCTACTTGATATGGGGTCAGGGCTGTCTCTGCACAGAGGCAATTCCTCCTCACCCTGCATGAAGCAGCTCACACACAGGCAGGTAAAAGAGTGTGTGTTCTGTGAAATGTGCAAGTGTGTTCTGGCCCAGGCTCACTGTAGCTGAGTAGGATCAGGCAGTTTAAACTTGTCCCCTTTAAATGTACACTGAGTCCTTCTATTTTCTGTAACTTTATTTTAGGGGGGTTAACAGAAGCATAAAATAACATGGGGGGTACAGTAGCACTTGTGAGAGGAAGGTAGAAAATTATTGCCTTGTTCTGGGATAACAGTGAAAGATGTAGATACTCAAAAGGCTGCTGATTCCAAAAGGAAGTGTGCTTGCCTGTACAAGCAGGAAATAAAGTGAGAGCTGTTCCAACTAGTTGGGGGGAGGCGGAGCAGCGCAACTCACTAAGGAGTACAGGGGGTTAGAAGGGCAACAGGCTGAGAAGCCAAAGGGGGATGTTACATTGTTACAACAATACACAGAGAAATGACAGGAGTCACATAACAGGGAGAAAATATAGAAACTGGTTCCAGGACAAAGTGTTTCAAATTATCAGGGCAATTCAGGCTCAAGCCATTGGCGGGGCCCAAAGCAGCATCACCAGCAGCTGGGCCCCTCCTCCTGCAGCATCATGATGTCACAGCGCCATGACAATGCAAATCTACAGAAGAACGGCCGCTTTGCTCAAAAGCACAAGTAAGGACAAACTGCACATCACAGACACTCCGACAACAGGGGTCTGACTGTACTTCCAATGTTGCTAAACCAGGTGCTCCTTTGTGCAAGGCGTACATCTTTATAACACCCCCTCCCATACATATCTCTATGTACCAGGTGTAATACACCATACTGTCACACCATTCAGCTGTACAGTGTCTTTATAAGACCCCCTCCCATACATGTCTGTGTGTACCAGGTGTAATACATCACACTCCCATACATGTACCAGGTGTAATACATCACACTGTCACACTATTCAGCTGTACAGTGTCTATAAAAACCCCTCCCATACATGTCTCTATGTACCAGGTGTAATACACCATACTGTCACACTACGCAGCTGTACAGTGTCTGTATAACACCCTCCCATACATGTCTGTGTATCAGGTGTAATACATCACACTCCCATACCATACATGTCTGTGTGTACCAGGTACAATACATCACACTGTCACACTATGCAGCTGTACAGTGTCTTTATAACACCCCTCCCATACACGTCTGTGTGTACCAGGTACAATACATCACACTGTCACAGTATTCCGTGTCTTTCAACAAAGTATTTTTAATTTTGTTTTTCCCTATGAAAGAAAAAAAAATACTGGATCTTCAAGAAATGTGTTTTTCTTTAACCCAGTTCACTCTCTCCAATATTAATCTTTGTTTATTGTTAAACACGTGTTAAATAAAACACCACACATTTGGGAGGTCCTCTTAAAAAAATCTCAATTCCAACATTGTGTACTTAGCTTCATTAAAAAAACATTTCCCAGGGGGAGGTCCCCTTCTTCCTCCTGGGGGCTCTTCCACACCTTGGGTGGTTCCCCAACAGGGGGATGTGACATCGGACCCTGATCTCAAGAACACTATTAAAAGGTGGCAACTCTAAATGAGAGCTACAGTGTGTAATCATCTTATACTATATTAGTGAAAGCACTGTATGCCTGCCTGCCTGCCTGCCTGGATGTCCGGTGTCCCTAGGGGAAATCTCATTGGTCCCTTGGGCCGCCCCCGCACACCTCTCATTGGCCTGAGGCGGAGTGACGGGCCAAAGGACACACACACACACACACACACACACACACACTAGGGGGGGGGTGTACATTAGCAGCATGTATAACCCGGGGGGTGGGGCTCACATACCCACTGGTCCCGGAGCCTCCGCCTCTTCCTCCCCGAACATCAGCCTCCACACCCGTGCGCACCTCCTCCTCTCCCCATGTCTCCCTGTTTCCCGCGCTTTCACATTACCCTATACTGCAGTGTGTAATCATACTTACACATTACCCTATACTGCAGTGTGTAATCATACTTACATATTACCCTATACTGCAGTGTGTAATCATACTTACATATTACCCTATACAACAGTGTGTAATCATACTTACATATTACCCTACAGTGTGTAATCATACTTACACATTACCCTATACAACAGTGTGTAATCATACTTACACAATACCCTATACTAGTGTGTAATCATACTTACATATTACCCTGTACTGCAGTGTGTAATCATCCTTACATATTACCCTATACTACAGTGTGTAATCATACTTACATATTACCCTATACTGCAGTGTGTAATCATACTTACATATTACCCTATACTGCAGTGTGTAATCATACTTACACATTACCCTATACTGCAGTGTGTAATCATACTTACATATTACCCTATAATGCAGTGTGTAATCATACTTACATATTACCCTATAATGTAGTGTGTAATCATACTTACATATTACCCTAAACTGCAGTGTGTAATCATACACATTACCCTATACTGCAGTGTGTAATCATACACATTACCCTATACTGCAGTGTGTAATCATCCTTACATATTACCCTATACTGCAGTGTGTAATCATCCTTACATATTACCCTATACTGCAGTGTGTAATCATACACATTACCCTATACTGCAGTGTGTAATCATCCTTACATATTACCCTATACTGCAGTGTGTAATCATCCTTACATATTACCCTATACTGCAGTGTGTAATCATACTTACATATTACCCTATACTGCAGTGTGTAATCATACTTACATATTACCCTATACTGCAGTGTGTAATCATAATTACACATTACCCTATACTGCAGTGTGTAATCATACTTACATATTACCCTATACTGCAGTGTGTAATCATACTTACATATTACCCTGTACTGCAGTGTGTAATCATACTTACATATTACCCTATACTGCAGTGTGTAATCATAATTACACATTACCCTAAACTGCAGTGTGTAATCATACACATTACCCTATACTGCAGTGTGTAATCATACTTACATATTACCATATACTACAGTGTGTAATTATACTTACACATTACCCTATACTGCAGTGTGTAATCATACTTACACAATACCCTATACTAGTGTGTAATCATACTTACATATTACCCTGTACTGCAGTGTGTAATCATCCTTACATATTACCCTATACTACAGTGTGTAATCATACTTACATATTACCCTATACTGCAGTATGTAATCATACTTACATATTACCTTATACTGCAGTGTGTAATCATCCTTACATATTACCCTACAGTGTGTAATCATACTTACACATTACCCTATACAACAGTGTGTAATCATACTTACACAATACCCTATACTAGTGTGTAATCATACTTACATATTACCCTGTACTGCAGTGTGTAATCATCCTTACATATTACCCTATACTACAGTGTGTAATCATACTTACATAGTACCCTATACTACAGTGTGTAATCATACTTACCTATTACCCTATACTGCAGTGTGTAATCATACTTACATATTACCCTATACTGCAGTGTGTAATCATACTTACACATTACCCTATACTACAGTGTGTAATCATACTTACACATTACCCTATACTAGTGTGTAATCATACTTACATATTACCCTATACTGCAGTGTGTAATCATACTTACACATTACCCTAAACTGCAGTGTGTAATCATACACATTACCCTATACTGCAGTGTGTAATCATCCTTACATATTACCCTATACTGCAGTGTGTAATCATCCTTACATATTACCCTATACTGCAGTGTGTAATCATACACATTACCCTATACTGCAGTGTGTAATCATCCTTACATATTACCCTATACTGCAGTGTGTAATCATCCTTACATATTACCCTATACTGCAGTGTGTAATCATACTTACATATTACCCTATACTGCAGTGTGTAATCATACTTACATATTACCCTATACTGCAGTGTGTAATCATAATTACACATTACCCTATACTGCAGTGTGTAATCATACTTACATATTACCCTATACTGCAGTGTGTAATCATACTTACATATTACCCTGTACTGCAGTGTGTAATCATACTTACATATTACCCTATACTGCAGTGTGTAATCATAATTACACATTACCCTAAACTGCAGTGTGTAATCATACACATTACCCTATACTGCAGTGTGTAATCATACTTACATATTACCATATACTACAGTGTGTAATTATACTTACACATTACCCTATACTGCAGTGTGTAATCATACTTACACAATACCCTATACTAGTGTGTAATCATACTTACATATTACCCTGTACTGCAGTGTGTAATCATCCTTACATATTACCCTATACTACAGTGTGTAATCATACTTACATATTACCCTATACTGCAGTATGTAATCATACTTACATATAACCTTATACTGCAGTGTGTAATCATCCTTACATATTACCCTACAGTGTGTAATCATACTTACACATTACCCTATACAACAGTGTGTAATCATACTTACACAATACCCTATACTAGTGTGTAATCATACTTACATATTACCCTGTACTGCAGTGTGTAATCATCCTTACATATTACCCTATACTACAGTGTGTAATCATACTTACATAGTACCCTATACTACAGTGTGTAATCATACTTACCTATTACCCTATACTGCAGTGTGTAATCATACTTACATATTACCCTATACTGCAGTGTGTAATCATACTTACACATTACCCTATACTACAGTGTGTAATCATACTTACACATTACCCTATACTAGTGTGTAATCATACTTACATATTACCCTATACTGCAGTGTGTAATCATACTTACACATTACCCTATACTACAGTGTGTAATCATACTTACACATCACCCTATACTAGTGTGTAATCATACTTACACATTACCCTATACTGCAGTGTGTAATCATACTTACACATTACCCTATACCGCAGTGTGTAATCATACTTACACATTACCCTATACTGCGTTGTGTAATCATACTTACACATTACCCTATACCGCAGTGTGTAATCATACTTACATATTACCCTATAATGCAGTGTGTAATCATACTTACATATTACCCTATAATGTAGTGTGTAATCATACTTACATATTACCCTAAACTGCAGTGTGTAATCATACACATTACCCTATACTGCAGTGTGTAATCATACACATTACCCTATACTGCAGTGTGTAATCATCCTTACATATTACCCTATACTGCAGTGTGTAATCATCCTTACATATTACCCTATACTGCAGTGTGTAATCATACACATTACCCTATACTGCAGTGTGTAATCATCCTTACATATTACCCTATACTGCAGTGTGTAATCATCCTTACATATTACCCTATACTGCAGTGTGTAATCATACTTACATATTACCCTATACTGCAGTGTGTAATCATACTTACATATTACCCTATACTGCAGTGTGTAATCATAATTACACATTACCCTATACTGCAGTGTGTAATCATACTTACATATTACCCTATACTGCAGTGTGTAATCATACTTACATATTACCCTGTACTGCAGTGTGTAATCATACTTACATATTACCCTATACTGCAGTGTGTAATCATAATTACACATTACCCTAAACTGCAGTGTGTAATCATACACATTACCCTATACTGCAGTGTGTAATCATACTTACATATTACCATATACTACAGTGTGTAATTATACTTACACATTACCCTATACTGCAGTGTGTAATCATACTTACACAATACCCTATACTAGTGTGTAATCATACTTACATATTACCCTGTACTGCAGTGTGTAATCATCCTTACATATTACCCTATATTACAGTGTGTAATCATACTTACATATTACCCTATACTGCAGTATGTAATCATACTTACATATTACCTTATACTGCAGTGTGTAATCATCCTTACATATTACCCTACAGTGTGTAATCATACTTACACATTACCCTATACAACAGTGTGTAATCATACTTACACAATACCCTATACTAGTGTGTAATCATACTTACATATTACCCTGTACTGCAGTGTGTAATCATCCTTACATATTACCCTATACTACAGTGTGTAATCATACTTACATAGTACCCTATACTACAGTGTGTAATCATACTTACCTATTACCCTATACTGCAGTGTGTAATCATACTTACATATTACCCTATACTGCAGTGTGTAATCATACTTACACATTACCCTATACTACAGTGTGTAATCATACTTACACATTACCCTATACTAGTGTGTAATCATACTTACATATTACCCTATACTGCAGTGTGTAATCATACTTACACATTACCCTATACTACAGTGTGTAATCATACTTACACATCACCCTATACTAGTGTGTAATCATACTTACACATTACCCTATACTACAGTGTGTAATCATACTTACACATTACCCTATACCGAAGTGTGTAATCATACTTACACATTACCCTATACTGCGTTGTGTAATCATACTTACACATTACCCTATACCGCAGTGTGTAATCATACTTACATATTACCCTAAACTGCAGTGTGTAATCATACTTACATATTACCCTATACTGCAGTGTGTAATCATACTTACATATTACCCTATACAACAGTGTGTAATCATACTTACATATTACCCTACAGTGTGTAATCATACTTACACATTACCCTATACAACAGTGTGTAATCATACTTACACAATACCCTATACTAGTGTGTAATCATACTTACATATTACCCTGTACTGCAGTGTGTAATCATACTTACATATTACCCTATACTGCAGTGTGTAATCATAATTACACATTACCCTAAACTGCAGTGTGTAATCATACTTACATATTACCATATACTACAGTGTGTAATCATACTTACACATTACCCTATACTGCAGTGTGTAATCATACTTACACATTACCCTATACTGCAGTGTGTAATCATACTTACACATTACCCTATACTGCAGTGTGTAATCATACTTACATATTACCCTATACTGCAGTGTGTAATCATACTTACATATTACCCTATACAACAGTGTGTAATCATACTTACATATTACCCTACAGTGTGTAATCATACTTACACATTACCCTATACAACAGTGTGTAATCATACTTACACAATACCCTATACTAGTGTGTAATCATACTTACATATTACCCTGTACTGCAGTGTGTAATCATCCTTACATATTACCCTATACTACAGTGTGTAATCATACTTACATAGTACCCTATACTACAGTGTGTAATCATACTTACATATTACCCTATACTGCAGTGTGTAATCATACTTACACATTACCCTATACTACAGTGTGTAATCATACTTACACATTACCCTATACTAGTGTGTAATCATACTTACATATTACCCTATACTGCAGTGTGTAATCATACTTACACATTACCCTATACTACAGTGTGTAATCATACTTACACATCACCCTATACTAGTGTGTAATCATACTTACACATTACCCTATACTACAGTGTGTAATCATACTTACACATTACCCTATACTGCAGTGTGTAATCATACTTACACATTACCCTATAACGCAGTGTGTAATCATACTTACATATTACCATATACTGCGTTGTGTAATCATACTTACACATTACCCTATACTACAGTGTGTAATCATACTTACACATTACCCTATACTGCAGTGTGTAATCATACTTACATATTACCCTATACCGCAGTGTTTCAGTATTCAGAGCGCGAGTCTTGAACATGACACGCGGCTTTATGAGACCGCTCTGAGTATACGTGTCCCACCTCTGCATAGCTCCTGCGTTACTTCAGTGCTCTGGGTACCAAGTGCCGGCTGCAGGCTGCTCCGTAAGCAGGTACCTCCGGCGAGGGATTCTCAGCGGCTTGACCCAGCGGATTATTCAGAGCGCTGTAACAATGCTTCTCTCTGTCTCCCCACAGGAGAGCGTTTACAGTACATTAGAGCAGATAAAACCGGTGCGGGGAACAGCAAATTATGGCAAAAAGAAGAAAAGGAGCCGCATGGAGCTTGGATTTAACACATTGCCTTTAAGGAAGATATTACCTTTCTGTGGCTGCTATTACTAATAATCCCTTAATGAAAATAACTTTCTCCCCTCGTCGCTTCATGGACCCCGGGAAAGCTGGAGATGTTAAGGGAACTGGTAACACTGTGTTTTGTTGGTTAAGTCTGCGGATTGAAGGCAGCATGTTTCAGCACAGCAGAGGAGATCCGAGACGAGCAGGAAAGGGGGCGCACCCTTCATCAGGACCAGCAGCCTTTCAAACAGCTTAAACTTGTTACAGATTCACCAGCACTCTGGGAGTTCAGCACCGAGATGGGTCTGTGTGACCTGGGGGTCTGAGGGCCCGGGGTGGCATAGGAGACCCTACCCCACACTGTCGCATAATGCACTGCACAACACTGCAGCAGGGAAGGGGTTAACATAACACACAGCTGTGGCACTGAGATCTACTGTGTGATCCAGTGTTATCTTATGGCTGAGATACATGTGCACATGGTATCACTCCTGCAACTTTAGTACAAGAGGAAAATGACACCCCTTCTACATGAGACACCCCAACATGTAACACACCTTCACATGTGACACCCCTCCACATACTATTTGCACAGTAGAGGCCAGGCACTGAAACATGTGCAAACAATGTCACATTTATTGTGGGACTGGTCATAGAGGTGTCACTGTGACACTCTGCCCATCACACAATAAATGTCAGTTGTATTTGTGTGTCCGGCCAATACTCTACTACGATACACTATACTGGTCAGTGGTGGGACCGGCCTGTGGCTGGAAGGTACCTCTAAGGATGATTTCTGTCTTTTTGTGAATGCAAAAAAATCGTTTTTTGCTATATTATGTTCTATGCTGAGTCTAGTTCTTCACATTTCTCTCTGGTACACCTTCTATATGTGACACTTTCTATATAGGATGCACCTTCTATATGTGACACTTTCTATATAGGATACACCTTCTATATGTGACACGCCTTGTACATGTGACATGCCTTCTACATGTGACACGCCTTCTACACGTGACACTTTCTATATAGGATACACCTTCTATATTTGACATGCCTGGTACATGTGACACTCCAATATGCGATACACTTTGTATATGTGACACTCCCCTATGTGACAGATGTACATGTGACATGACATTCACCAAAAGAACATGTTAAGATCTCCTTGTGCCCCTCCCCAGATTAAGGATCTCCATGTGCCCCTCTGTGCCCCCCTCTCCCTCACTCCCCTCACATCACCTGCCTCCACAGGTCGCTGCAGGACACAATGTGGATATAACAATGTCTTATTCACAGAATTACAATCTGATATGTGACGTCTCCGCCTCGTCCTGAGTCAGTCAAATCCCCACAAAACCCATTCATTCCCCACACAGATGTGGGCTTACCTGCTAATCACTCTGCTTCTCTCCATGGTCACAAGGGGAGCCCCGATCAGCCTGATTTACACATGGCCGCAGTGCACGTGAACCCTTCTTCAGAGGTATAATTCCACACAGCAAAGAGGCAGCTCAGGAGTTGGGTTACCATCACCTCACCCTGGCCCCCATCTTCCCGATGGGCATGTTCTATGCAGGTTTTATGAACGTCATGTGCAATAAATAATTAGCTTATTGCTTCATTGGTGAGGAGATTGTGATAAGGTTGGCAGCTTAACCCCTTCAGTGCTGAATGGGCAGCACACTATTCTGTAGCGATGTGCCAATCTCTCCAAGTTCAGTTACTGGATCTGCAGCAATGCTTGATAGGTGTTGTTGTTTTTGCAAATGATCACAGTTCTGGTGTTTGTGGGACATGAACAGTCACAACACTTTTGTTTTTGCTGCCAGATTCTGTTAAAGTTTGAACATTTGGTGGTGAGTTTTCCATTTGTAACGAGTCCCAATTTATTGGGAAAATTCTCACGAATGTGGACGAATTTGGGATATTTTTTGCCAGCAACGGAAGTTCAACGTTTGCCAGTTTGGGGAACTTGTGCGCGGTAAATAAAAAGACCACGTGTGGGGCATTTGCATGCGTCAGACAGGTCGCGTGACATTTGCATGTCAGTACCCAGAATCCCTGGCTGCAGTGGAAGCACAGTTTGCTAAGCCAGAGGTTCTCATCTCCAGTTCTCAAGACCCTTCAACAGGTCAGTTTTCCGGATATCCCAACTTCAGCACAGGTGGCTCAATTAAGACTGGCCAACTCCAGTCCTCAAGGGCCACCAACAGATCAGGATTTACAGATATTCCTGCTGCCTGTGCTGAAGCAAGGATATCCAGAAAACCTGACCTGTTTGGAGTTCTTGAGGACTGGAGTTGAGAACCTCTGTGCTAAGCGATAATGGGGAAAGACAGGATTACAGACCTGTCTGAGACATGCAAATGCACCACACGTGGTATTTTTATTTACTGTATGGGTTTTTGTCACTTTTTTTTTAAGCCACCATAACTTTTTCAATGTCTGGATCTTGTGCGAAAGATTTGCACATCTGCAGTATTCTGCACAGAGTAGAGACACGCTGCTCTGCACGAGACATAGAACACTGCTGCCCAGAATGATGCATATGTACATGATATTTATAGAGCAGGAAAAGATTAAAATATTACTTTGATAAAGGGATAATTTAAACCAGGATCATAAGATATCTGCAATCTGCTAAGCTGTTTTTTCTTAATAAAAGAAAAACATTTTATTTTTTTGTAAAAACAGTGCACAGACTATATCCCTCATATTATTTGCCAAATTGTCCAGTTTTAAGCCTGATCCCATTTGCAGATTAAATGTTCTAAGCGCCTGGAATTCAGGATTGAATGAAATTCTGGGGTGACCCGTACACACAAATCTGACAGATATAAGGGGAGAGATGATACCTGGATTATTGCTGATCTGACTGTGTCATTGCTGGTTCTTTATCTGCCTCTCTTTTCGTGTATGAGATAAGTCGAGCCCTCTGGTATGACTGCATGTGGCTCTGCTCTTATCAGTACTCCCCAGACAGTGCTCTGTTCTGTTCTCTCCTGCACACAGGTGTGAGGTTCTTGTATTTACGGCAGGATTCCTGCTCTTCTCTCGTTTGTAGCTTTTTAGGTGCGTTTTCCTTTGATCATCTCATCAGGGCCATGTCTGGAGCAGCAGCAGCTCCCGCCCTCGGTTCTCTCTCCGCTCCTTTCTCGGAGCAGCAGATCTGCCAACGGACTCCAGCAGGAAAGTATTTACAAAGGCACAAACCCTTCCCTTTAATCCTCCAGGTATTTAAACGAGAGCAAATTCAGCAAATACTCCCAGCTTTGGGACATCCGGATCATTTTATTATGGCCTTGTTTGAATCTTTATCTGCGAGTTGTGTTCATTACAGTATTATATGTGATATACATATATTAAGTATTATAGTATTTAATCCCTGCAGTGTTGGGTGGCGGTGCATTGTATTGCATACAATACAGCTATAAAGTGCTCTGCCTTTCATCTCTCTCTATCACAAAATGTGTTACAAATATCCTAGATAATAATACAGTGTATGTTCTCAAGTATGTCCAATATTAAGTAGAGAGTGTTGCATGTAGAATGTGTTTCATATGTACAAGGCATGGCATATGTAGGAGATCGGCAGGGCTGGCCGTACCATTGGCGGGGCCCAAAGCAGCATCACCAGCAGCTGGGCCCCTCCTCCTGCAGCATCATGATGTCACAGCGCCATGACAATGCAAAGCTACAGAAGAACGGCCGCTTTGCATAAGGTAAGACCCCCCCCCCCTGCACGTTCACACATGCACCTCCCCCAGCTACGCACACAACCATCCACTCTTCCTTCCCTGTCTCTACCTTGGGGTGAACAGCGATGCGTTCCTGCGCCGTCTTTGACTCCCAAGCTCCCTCCTCCAGCTCTCCTGTTGGGTGGAATTTGGATCCCGGCGCTGACAGGAGGAGGGTGCATGGGGCCCAAGGCAACCGTCTTGCTCACCTTGCCCTAAGGCCGGTCCTGCATGATGCAGGTGTGTCACGTGGAAGGGCCACATGTAGAAGGTGTGTCCCTCGTACAGGTAGTCCTCGCTATCCAACGTTTCACTTTACAACGAATGGCATATCCAATGCTTTAAAATGTAACCCTGTCGGCCGTTTTTCAACGCGAAATGCGTTATCCAGCGCTCACCGCTACGGATTAACACGGCAGTCACTTTACAACGGTTTCACTATCCAACGCTACTTCCAGAACGGATTCCGTTGGATAACCGAGGACCGCCTGTAGAGTGTTTCGCGCGTAGAAGATGTGTCACAAGTGGAAGGTACAGTATGTCACATGTGGAATGTGTGAAAAATAAAAATCCATGCGGAAAACCACACTGAATCAATGAAAGTAAAGAGTACACAGGCAAGTGCTCCCAACCCTGCTGCTGTCCCAAGAAATCCAAAAGTATAAAGAGGAAGGGCACAAGTCGGATTTCACAAAGTGAACTATTTTTTAGCCACAAGGGACCAACGTTTTGGATGCAGCCTTTGTCAAGGAAAATGGCATGATAATGTTAGTATACAGTGAGTATAAATATCTTTCCTAATAACCAGTGCTCCCGGTGTGTCTAATCTTTGTCGTGCTTTGTCTCGCTTTCAGACCTCCTCCTTACTGGCGTCAGTGCACCTCTGCAGTTCCTATCCATGTCCAAAGACCAGCGGACGCCAGGCTGTGATGTCATTGCGCATATTTCTTTGCACAGCAGAGTAGCAAATGCGTTTCGCTGTCAAGAGTGTGGGGGAGATATAATGTCCTGATATAGGGCTCCCTAATACCACCCGTGCAGAGTGCATGTGTGCATTAACAATAAAGCAAACAATAATTGCATCATGAATCAAGTCTATGGATGGATATCCACTTCCAGTCTGTTGGTTTGTGGGACTAACTGCACCATTATTGAGACAGTTGTAGAAATATTTTTGTGTCCCCTTTTGGCTGTAGAGAAAAAGTAAGAGAAACATATTCACTAAAACTGGCCTCATTTGTACCTGTGGGTATGTATATACAGTAAATGCCTATGTTCCGTGAGAAGTGCCAGGCATGCACACAGAGCAGCAGCAGTATACCACACCTACAGCAAAGAAACATAATATACCATAATGCCTATTCAGTGGCGTCTTTCCCTTTAAGTCCGATAGGCCGGGTCCATGGCGGGAACATTTTGGGGCAGCAAATTTCCCGCCCTTACCTCCCCTCATTTACAGAGGCCCCACGCTCTTCCCAATGATTGCCGGGTGAGAGTGTGGGGCCTCTGTAAAGTTCTTACCTTTTCCTTTGTGCCGCGTTCCTCCTCCTTCAGCTCCGTGGCACTGCGACGTCACAACGTCGTACGACATTGCAGCACCATTTGACACTGTGACGCTGAAGGAGGAGGGCAGCACGAAGCAGCGAGGCGCCAGGTAAGTGCCCAAGGGCGGCGGATTTGTAAATACACCACTGTGTCTATGTGAGGGAGTTCTCTCTGATCCAAACAAACATCCGAGTTGAAGATTATCATTGAGACCTTTTGCATGTACTGTTTGAAGAGTGAAAATACAGAATGCCTCCCTTCACAACCACGTAATGTCTCTGCTAAGCCCAGCTGTGGAGCTGGGTACCTGCTCTCTCTGCATCATGTGTAAGGATGAGAAAGGGTATTTGTGTGTTTTGGAATGCTGTACGCGACTGCGCGCGACGAAGATTAGACACACCGTGAGCACTGGTAATTAGGAAGGGTATTTATATTCACTGTATGCGCACATTGACATGAGGATTGGTGCCCCTGAGGAAGAGACATTCATGTCTTGAAGCGCATAGGGTTACTCTCGGGGATCCGGCAACTGAGAATAGTGGCGTCACTCGGAGACGCCGGCCGGTGCAGGTGAAGCCGAGCAGCTGATTCAGATCGTCCACAGCACTACCCATAAGCCAGCCAGGGATCCGCAACTCACCGATACTTACATGATCTAGGCGCATGTGCCAGCTACCTCTAGTAAGTAGATTTCCAACTTTGCACATCGACGGAGAAAAGAAGAACATCGAGCCAACAGGAATTGGGTTTTTTTTTAAACCTTTTTTGGTCACATCTACCTATTTTATATGGATTTTTTATGCAGAGTAATATTAAAATAATGTTGTGATCATATATTGGGTCTCGCATAAGGATATTTATATCCAATGTATCATCAACAATGAAAAGTACACATCACCAGGGATAATGCACTATTGTGGCACTCTCTCTTTTTCTTGTTTCCAATTGCATTTATCCATGACGCACTGCAATAAGCACTGAGGAATTTTCACAAGCAGAGCTGATTTCCAAGGATACTCACCTGGATGGGTTTGATTTCACATAGTTACATATTAGATGAGGTTGAAAAAAGACATACGTCCATCAAGTTCAACCTATGCTAAAATTTAGACAACAGATACTTTATCCTATAGCTATACTTCCTTATTGATCCAGAGGAAGGCAAACAAAAAACCCCAGTGTCATATTCCCTGGATCAACATCCTTCCCATGTATACTTATTTGGTATATCCCTGTATACCTTTCCTTTCTAAAAAGATGTCCAACCTATGTTTGAACAAATCTATTGTATCTGCCATCACAGTCTCCATGGGTAATGAATTCCACATTGTATCTGCACCTTGCTGTAAAGAACCCTTTCCTTTGTTGCTGGTGAAATCTCCTTTCCTCCAACCTTAAGGGTTTCCCCAGAGTCCTTTGTACTGCCCATGGGATGAATAGTTATTTTGAAAGCTCCCTGTACTGCCCCCGAATATATTTGTATATAGTTATCATATCCCCTCTTGGACGCCTCTTTTCTAATGTAAATAAATCTAATTTAGCTTGCCTCTCCAAATAAGTTAGATTGTCCATCCCCTTTATTAATGTGGTGGCTCTACTCTGCACTCTCTCTAGTTCCATAATGTCTTTTCTAAGGATTGGTGCCCAAAACTGTACTCCATATTCAAGGTGTGGTCTTACTAATGCTTTGTAAAGGGGCATAATTATGTTTACTTCCCTTCCATCCATTGTCCGTTTAATTCTAGATAAGATCTTGTTTGCCTTTGCAGCTATTGCATGACTTTGGGCACTGTTGCTAAGCCTGCTGTCTACAAGCTCTCCTAAATCCTTCTCCATCAAGGATTCCCCCAATTTATCCCCATTTAACTTGTTTCATGCATTAACTGTCCAAGCGCCATAAAAGTTCCTTTTTTCCTCAAGTTTCCTATACTCTGGTTTCCCAAGAAAATCAGCCAAACCTTTCAGGCAGCATATGGATTGAAGTAAAATTGGGTAATTTAACTGTTTATTTTTATTTCAGTAGTATTGTTCTAATATTGCATATATGTGCACACTCCAATCACGGGCACCCAAAATTAACACAAAAGTATAACTAGCGCTTTCACACTCATTTTCACCCAGTATCTCCTTGTTTTCCTTTGAGGCCCGAGCTTTTAGCCACCCTGCTCCCACTCTTTGGAACAGTCTGCCGTACAGTTCGAGAGGCCCCTCTCTGGGAATCTTTCAAAACAGACCTAGCTGCTTACCCAGGCATTTAATTAATCAACCACAACCTGTCCGGTGTTTAATAGCTACAGCACCGCCCCATCCTGTATTGTATCTTTCCTTGTCTTTGGTTTCTTTTATAGCCTTAAATGTTTTCTTATTTTTCAGTTTTTGTAACTGTGAAGCGCTTTGAGTCCCATTGGGAGAAAAGCACTATATAAATAGTTATTATTATTATTAACTTTATTAATGTAGAATCAATGTTTTGGCCTTTGCTTTGACCTTTGTCAGGACCTCTGGGGGTGGGGACTCATGCTCACGTTATCATGCCATTTTCCTTGACAAAGGCTGTGCCAGTTGAAACGTTGGTCCTTTGCTTCTTCTGGAAAAGTACAAACCCATCTGTTTCTGCTCCACGTGTAATTCAACAGCTGAGGAAGAATAAAAGAAGAGGGCAGGTCTGTGCTGTTCAAGGAGAAGTAAAAGCCAGTTTAGCAAGGAATCTCAATGCACTTCAGCCTCTCCGATAGCGTTAGGGTCAGAGAGTCATAAATTATATTTCAGGTAAAAGGTGACAGCTTTCTGAAGAGAAAATACAGCACACCATTTCGATAATGCCACCAATGAACTATAGGAGATTGGTTACCACTTAATGCTATATAGATTCAAACTGGGCATACAACATGGTGACAGGTGACACTCAAACATGGCGTAGCAGAGGTGACACACAGCAGTACAGCAAAGGTGACACGCAGAGTGACAGGTGACACACACACAGCAATACAGCAGAGGTGACACAAGGCAGAGTGACCGGTGACACAGCAATGTAACTGGTTCCTGATGCTGAGTGGAAGGACAAGTTCTCCGGGAAGGTTTGCCGCATGATAGCAACAAAACATGAAAGATGGATGAAGCTGCTGAAAACTCCAGTCTCAGCAAAGCTGGATCTGTTAAATGATTCATGTCAGAAATCCCCAAATAGGTGTTAATTATCCCAAATAACTTTATTCTAAATCTCTTCATGTCCCCATCTCCCCTCCTCTCCACACTCACTCTCTCATTCTGTCCCTTCACTTTCTCCTTCTCACCCTCACTCTCTCCCCTCTATGCGCCCTCATTCTACCCTCCTCCCCACACTCATTCCCTCCTCCCACGCTCACTCATTCTCCCCTCCACACGCACTCTCATTCTCTCTACTCACCTCTCCACACTCACTCTCATTCCCACCTCTCCACACTCTCTCCTCTCGACGCTCACTCTTTCCTCCCTTGCTCTCCCCTCCACACTCACTCTCTCATTCTCTCCTCCCCTCCATGCTTACTCTCTCCCCTTACCTCTCTTTCTTGCTCTCCCTGTATATCTCCATTTTTGCCTCACAGCCACATGCAGACAGTTAACCCCTTGCTGTCATGAGGCCTGTGATCGTCCATCTGTCCGTCCCATTTTCCCCTTCGCTTTAGGATCCCACATACAGGTGGCACTTTTAAGCCACAGGGGCTGGATGGGTTTATAAATGTGGTCACCTTCAGAGATGACCCTGTAGGGAATTGTATTTGCTTACTTTTAAATGGTTAAAGCTCATTCCATTTCACCTTCCAGACTCATGGGAACTTGCATGCAGTTTGATTGCAACAAATCTAATACAGAGTGCTTTTCCTGGTATTGTACAGGTTAATAAGAGTTTCAATCAGACTTAGAACTATTCAACTAATTTTGACAGATTTATTACAAATCATTCTTCCTGGTAATGTACAGGTTATTAAGAATGTATATTAGTATTAGGACCCATAAGACGTGGTCTGCGTTGGAGGGGCTCATGGGCTTACGACACTTTGGCCAAAGAGTTAAAATAAAAGACCATTTTATTCAAAAGATATATATATATATATATATATATATATATATATATATATATATATATATATATATAGGCTCTGTACTGTGTATTTGTGTCAATGGATGTAGCACTGGGCTCTGTCTATGTTTCTTGTTTTGCCTCTGATTTTAAATATATATTGCCATGCTCAGTAGCACTCCTCTTTGACACTTATATGCATATATATATATATATACGTTGTGGTTATTTTGGGGGTTCAATATGAGTACAGGGGTTCTGTATGTTTAGCAAATTGTGTTTGCTTCAAGAAATTAGCAGTGTGTGTAATTAATGTGAAAATAAAACCCGGCGCTTCTATCTAAACCTAACAATAATTCTAATGCAGCTCTAACCCCCAAAAAACAACGCCCTCTAGGTTCTGATATATAATGTAGAAAAATAGAGGAGCGCTATCAACTTAAATATAAAATCTATTGAAGTGCTAGTGCATATACCCAAGTGCAAATATTTAAAAAATTATATATGCAAATTCTATCTAACCAATCACTTAGCTAGTGCGATAGATAATTAAAGTGCTAATTGCAATTTAAAGTGCAGTACATATACAAGTGGTGGTGTGGTTCTCCACAAAACTTCATACAATTATATAAGTGCAAAATGCATGTGCAAATGTAATCTCTGCTAGAGAGGTAAGATACCAAGGGCAATAATATGTGCAAAGTAAACCATGCAATATAAGGTAAAATGTGAGAAACTTTTCTTCTTTAGCGTCCCACAGTACTCTGTTCCAAAAATCAGAGTAATGAAGAGAGAATGAACTCCAGCTTGCAGTTGAGATAGATTTATACAAAGTTTTGTGCAGGTTTTACACTCACATTGTGTATATTCCTACGTTCAATGTACAGTAAAGGAGTCATCTTTGAGGGTTTTTCGTCTGGTCCTCGTCCAGTCCTTTTCTTTTAGGTCCCACACTCCTTCCTCGTGAGTCTGAAGGAACGCTGGGGATGCCGGCACACTCACCCAGCAGCGATCTCTTCCTGCTTCTGACGTCTCGCGAGGAGCGCGCCAGATGGTGCTGTGACTGGTAGATGGACCTCCGGATGCCTCCCTCTCCTCTCCTCTCCTCACGTTTGCTCCCAGACTACGCATTTCGCCACTTGGGCTTCGTCAGGAGTCTAAGGGCAGGTCCATACTGCCTTCGCCCCGCGCGGAGGTGTACACGACCGTGACGTCACCCACGTGATGCGGATGCGTTTTCCGGACATGCTAGACGCGCCATTGGGGGGCGTGTCTAGGGGCATGCTAGTGACGTCACGGAGCTGGTTCGCCCTCACGTGACCTGTATCAACTGATTTCTCACGCAACGCGTGCTCCCTCCTGCTGCCACGTGATCTATTGGCACGATCAATGCCTTAAGGCAGCGGTGTGGAAACTGGGGGCGCTACATTTTCTGGGGGGGGCACGGCAGTTATAGAAGTCCTGTGCTCTCCCCCCAGGCATTTAAATTAAATCCCGGGGGACCACGCGTCGTCCTGGTAAACCGTGGGGTCACGTGACGTCACTTTACCATGGCGATGTGATGTCACATGACCCCACACGTCATTTGATGCTGGGGTCGAGCTGGGGGGGGCGCAAGGGGAAAAGTTTGTGCACCCCTGCCTTAAGGCAATGTGATCGCGTCGCGCGTGGATACCTCAGCGCGGTCTGCAGCAGCATGGACTTCGTGCCCATGTGCGGTGTGGCGCAGGCGCCATGACATCAAGGGGTTTGTGTTGGTGCCGTGGGACACCAGGAGAGATGAGGGAGGTGATTGTTTAGGTATATATTGTGCCTTTTCTATGTTGTATAAGCTGTCACCTTGACAAAGGCTGCTTGTCAGCCGTTGGTTTTTTTTTGGCTAAATAAATATTCCTTTGCATAAGTCCGTGTGCTGTTACTTGTATTCTTCCATGCCTTCTGGGATATGCAGGACTTCCCTTTCTTCTAGGAGCACCGGCAATTTCTTCATCTCTGACTCTAAGGAGTGTGCCTGCAGAACTCAGAGACAGAGAGAATGAGTGAGGGGGAGAGAGAGAATGTGACAGAGGGAGCGACAGAATGTTAGTGCGAGGGGGGGAAAGAGTGTGAGTGAGGGGGGAAAGAGTGTGAGTGAGGGGGGGGGAAGAGTGAGTGAGGGGGGGAAAGAGTGTGAGTGAGGGGGGAAGAGTGAGTGAGGGGGGGGGAAGAGTGAGTGAGGGGGGGAAAGAGTGTGAGTGAGGGAAAGAGAAATGAAGGAGTTACAAATACCGTAACTTGAAACTTGAAAAGCAGGCATATAAGTAAGTCCCTGTCAAAATATCAACTTGCAATTGGAATCACAGACAAGTAAATAGCAACAGTTTCCCCCCAAATGACAATGTATTTTTACTTTACAAGGAGGCCAAGAGGGAGGTGTTATCAGTGGCAACAACATCTCACACTCGGTAACACCAGCAGTGATTACACGGACTCCGCCCTGCGGATGTGACAGGAGCTTGACATTTGAACGTATGTAGTGATACAGGTTACATATGGCTTTACATGTTCACATAAGGGAGGCATATAACAGCCAGCACACGGATGGACAGCAACGAAGCCACAAGCTCTGTTCTCAGCAGTGAATAAAAAAGATAAACAAAATCTTTTATTAATACATTCTCTGACAATATCACAGGGCGGGTACGGGGATGGCGCCGGAGCCGGGTCGGCTCACTGGGTTGGCACGTAAGCAGAAATTACTCATTACAAACAGTAGAAAACACACATGCTTTTTTTGTCACATCTGAATCCACAGAGTAGCCCCTCATGGACTGGACTTGCACAGAACTCCCGAGGCGGGTTAAAAAGATGGCCACCGCGCCTCTCGGTCCTGTCAACGTGACCCCCCCAGTCCCAGGCAAATGAAGAGAAACCAAACACAAACAGCAGAGTCCTCCGACAGAAAAAGAAATAACGCGGAGAAAGAACATGCATTCGGAGATAGGAGACCCCCCCCCCGCCCTCCCTGTCCCCAGAGCGCCAGCCAATCACATCCCACATCCTGCCAGCCAATCGCGTTCCCAGATCCCGCTAACCAATCACATTCCCAGATCCCGACAACCAAACAAGCTCACGAATGGCCTAGGTCTCGCGCACAGTTTTTGGTCTTTTAAACCTTGTTTTGTTTTTGTTTTCCCACTGGAAACAAAAAAATTAGAATAAAAAAAAAACAAAAGCAAAAGAGAGAAGAAAAGAAAAAAAAAAAGGGAAAAGAAAGAGACTGGGGTTTAATGAGCATTAATTAGAGCAAGGAATGCGTCATACAGGAAATGTGCAGCTGTATGGAGGCTCCCCCGGGAAGTGCGGAAGTGCTCAGAGCTGATGAGAAAGAAGGTTCCCCCAAGGGATGAAAGAGAAGTGGGACATGGAGGAGGGGGAGGGTTTGTATGTAAAAAGTCCTCAGAAACTGTACAGAAAAGGTCCGAGTCTGGTGGTCCAGAGAAAGGCAGAAGAGCCCCAGTGTCTCCCGCGTCCAGGCTCACTTCAGGTGGGGCCCGGCGCTCATTCCTTGGCCCTGGCTCACGCGAGACAAGCCGGGAACAGTGCCGATGGCTCAGATGAAGCAGCTGTCCCCCAGCGGCCCGCGCACCATTGGTTCCCAGCGGCTCCTCTCCTCCCACGATTGGCCGCTGCGGGAGAGGCGCAGGGTGGAGTGGGAGCAAACCGCACCACGCACCGCAGGAGTGAAAATGTCTGCTCCTGTCGCAAGGAGGCGGTTTAGATCACCAGGTTGTTGTAGCTGACATATTTTTTCTTGGTCGCGGGACCTGGGAGGGGAGAAAAGCAGAGAGGTTAGGAGCTGCGGGTAAAAGCCTCACCCCCTTTAGGCCGCGTTTATGGTGCCGGCGATGCGACATCGCCCGAAAAAAAATGCATTGTCGCCGCCGCCGTGTGCGCTTATAGTAAGTGCGACGGCGACAAAGCAACGGGGCGATGCGATTTTCTGAAGCCGGGAATATTTGATTTTTCAGAGGCTCTCGCCTCATGTGACAGCCCCTGAACCAATCAATGCCCGGGTCGCCCGCGACGCCGCCGCAAAGTGAAATACAACTTTCGCTAGCGGCGACGGGTGACGTCATGCGTCGCCATCGCGGGCAAAATAGGCGCGGCCTTAGGCAGCATACAGACAACTTCCCAAAGACTTTTCACTAAAGCGCAATAGTGCCAATCGGACACTACCACACGACAACCCCTATTGCCTTGAATGTCCAACAGCACTAGCGCACTTTAATGAATAACCCACTTTGGAACCCGCAGACTACCTGCTAATGTTATTATTGTATCTCCTTCCTAAACTGGTGCTATTTTCTCTAGAAATTAATGGACTATTTTTGCCCTTCCCTTCTGGTCCAGGGGGGCTCAACTCCAGTCCATAAGACCCCCAACAGGTCAGGTTTTCAGGATATCCCAGCTTCAGCACAGTTGGCTCAATCAGAGGCTCGGTCAAAGACTGATTGAGCCATTTGAAGAATTGTAACCCTTTCTAATATATATGAATGTCCCCCTTTCTATCATATTTAGACTTCAGTGAGACTGTACAACATTCAACAAGAATGAGAGGGGGGGATTGGGGAAGTGCCCAACGTGATCCTGATATGGGCGGCTGCTTGAAATCTACGATAGATTTTGAAGAGGTGCCTGTCTGTTCGACGCATTTGGACACCTCTTAAGATATCGTAATCACATTTTGAATGTTGGTTGTATATGTTTGGATACAATTAACTAATGACATCACTGATCACATCACAAATGACATTGTCCCATCACACAAGGAGAAGGCGGGGGGGAGGGAGGAGAAGGCGGGGGGGAGGGAGAAGGCGGGGGGGAGGGAGAAGGCGGGGGGGAGAAGGCATGGGGGGGAGGGAGTAGGCGGGGGGGAGAAGGGGACCGAAAGGGTGTGGGAATTCTCCCAACGCGCTGGTGCGATAGTCCCCCCCCCCCCACCGTCCCTGAGCCCGTGTGATGGAAGCAGATGTCGTGTGATTCAGCAGCGCGGCTACTCTGAGCTGGGGTGTATTCTGCACCTAACTGGCTGTAAACATTTGCTATTCATCAAACAGGCAGCAGAGAACGAGTAAGAATAAGTCACCAGCGCTGGGACAAGGGACATCAATGTGTCAAACTTCCTTCTGCGTTTCTCTCGCCGCTGTAGCGAGGGACAAAACTCGATATATTCCGTAAGCGGGGTCTGGGTGACCAGCTGGGAGATCTTAATAGCAGGGTAGAGTTTAATATCTCATTGAGGCAGCCCTGCATTCGGAAAGGTCCCTGAGCTTCCATTCTGACCAGCAGCTGGAAGGAGACAGGAATTGATAGGACGGTTGTGCAGAGAGCGGGTGGGGGCACTGAGCTGTGTCTGAGGTTGGGAACACACGTCCAGGGGCTTTGCTTTCATGGCTGAGAGTGAACGTTTCTGCTGGGGACTCTTAAAAGTCACCTGTCAGCGGCATAGACCTGGGAAGCGGCTCCCATTACCCTCTCTGCCCTGGCAGTGGGGATTACAGCCGCCCACGCTGTAGATTCCGTAGCACATTGTGCACCTGGTCGGATCCCCCACTATAAGAAACATGTCCCATAGACCTACATGGGATCCCCTCTACAAGGAATTATTCCCCCCCCCCCACCATAGATATTTATAGCATGGCGTCCCAGCACTGGGATGGGTACGACGAAGTCCCCTGGAGAGTATCATATAGAAGAAACTCCAGGAACTCTTGTGGTTTAAGGGTTCAGCCACTTAAGCCAGGGGTGCTCAACTCCAGTCCTCACACCCCCTCCCCCCCCCCCACTCCCCAACAGGTCAGGTTTTCAGGATATCCCAGCAGCAGCACGGGTGGCTCAAGCAGAGGCTCAGTCAAAGACTGAGCCGCTGAGCCACCTGTGCTGAAGCAGGGACTGATTGAGACACCCATGCTGAAGCAGGGATATCCTGAAAACCTGACCTGTTGGGGGGGAGCTTGAGGACTGGAGTTGAGCACCCCTGCCTTAAGGTTCAGCATGCGCCTGTGCGATGGAGACCTCGGGAACAGCAGGAGCTGCCCTCCCGAGGGATCAAATTTATACCCACAATATTCTGAAGCAAACTCAGGTATTGTTTGGCGTGGCACCTGGTGTTTGGCGTGGGACCTGGTGTTTGGCGTGGTAGCCATGCGAGAAACACTATGCCGGGATCTTCTTCTGCCGGTGTCACCCTGTAGTGGGAGGAACACTTGATGGGACATTGCACCTTGGTTCTGTTTGTGTCTCAGTGTCACCCTGCAGGGACAGATTCAGCAGGGTACCTGTATATATGAATGTGTCCTTAGTTAGAATAATATTAACGCTGTGCAGATATGTGCATTGTATAAGATAGTGCTCTGTACATGATATAAGATGGTCTATTACTGTATATTGTACAGGGTTATTATTAATAATAGGGGAATGTAGAGGATTCAGTGAGGCAGGAGATATACCGTTTACAGGCGGTCCTCGCTTATCCGCCGGAACCCGTCCCGTGAACCGCATTGGGATAGCGGACCGTCGGATTGCAGATCCCATGTTAATCTGCGGCGGTGAGCGTCTGATAAACCGTTCAGACGTCGGATAATGCATTCAGCGTACTGCATTATCCGGCGTCAGATAAGCCGTTTGACTAATAACGAACCGTCGTCTAGCAAGGACCACCTGCCACCAAGAAGAAGCTGTGCTTGGCTGTGTCTTGTTATTTAAAAGTTTGACTCTCGTTCAAATGCTTTACCGCTTTGTAAACCCGCAAAGATCGTTCCCCACTTTGGTGCAAAATAATATCCACCCTGAGAACGCAGACATCTTGGAATCAGAATCCAGCTAAAAATAAACATTTCCAGACTGAGCCTCAAATCCGCTCTGGATTCAGAGCGCGTGTCGCTGTAAACGGCTTCTTCCTCCTTCCGCAGAGATGAGGAGACTTATCCAGAGAATGTTAACCCAACAGTTACATTGCCACGATCTGTAGACACAGGGTTAAAATAAAATGATTTCAAATAACTCTGGGGGAGCAAATGAATGCGCAGCATGAAATCCCCTGACCTGTGTGTCTCCAGCAGTGAAAGGGTCAGTGAGATCGGAGTAACTATGAATGTAAACAGGGCAGCAGAAAGCTTTCCCGGAGCCCAGGACTAGAGTCTCCAACCAGGCCCCAAGGGATGATGATGGGGAGTGGGAAGTGGAGGGGGAGGCAGATCAACTCCCCCATGAGTGGCCCTACAAATCCCCCTCTCCCAGACTCTCAAACTCTCCCCCCCCCCCTTTCTCTCATGCCCACCTGTCTTTCTCCCCCTCGCAACCCTCCTTTTCCCATGCCCACCTCTCCCCCCCAACACTCCCTCCCCCCCCCCAACATTCCCTCCCCTTCTCTCATGCCCACCAATCTCTAACCCCTCTCCTTCTCTCATGCCCACCTGCCCCCCCCCCCACACTCCCTCCCCTTCTCTCATGCCCACCTATCTCTCCTCACTCACACTCCCTCCCTTTACTCATCTCTCTCATTTTCTCCGTAATACCACAGTTTATTGTAAATGCCTTTAAAGTCTTCTATTTCTGGAAAATTTAATTAATAAACCATTAATAAGCAATTTCTGCTTTGTGGCTCAGATTTGAAGCAGTTGGGGTGTATGTATCAACACAGAGAAAAGTAAGCTGCATCTATGCATTCTGTTATCTGACGCAGAAGTTTCGACTTATACCACTTCAGATACGGAGGATTTTTGAGGGCAAATAAAAGTGAAAATGAATGGGACAGAGAAACACTGAATGTTATACATCCCATTATAATCTGTGCATAGACCCTTATGTATCAAGGTGATTTTGGAGCACAATCAGGGCATTTTCACCTTGCTCCTATGTAGCTAAACATTCTCCAATTTTCCCCATTCTGCCCCAGCTTGGACCTTGGGGAGAGTCAGTAAAGAGGAGTTGGGGAGAGTTACCTGGTGCACAGATTATAAAGAGATGTATCTAATTCTGCTTATCTGTGTGCCATTCTTTTTGTTTTTTATTTGCCCCAAGAAATCCTCCATATCTGAAGAATTAAGAGAGAGTAGGTCGTACAATACCTTTTATTGGACCAACAAGTAGTAGATATGTTACAAACTTTAAACCTCTTGGGTTCCTTCATCGGGTAACACTGACCCTGAGAGGTTAGAAAGCTTGTAACATTTCAACTACTTGTTGGTCCAATAAAAGGGGTCGTACCCCCTACTCCCTCTCCCTCCTTTGTTACCAGATGCAAGAAAGGACCAGCACGGCCCCATCCATCTTTGCTCCATATCTGAGGTAACGCAGGTCTTACATTCTGCATCCGATATAAGAAACGGTTCCTACACAAGATGAAGCTCTGCTCCTAAAACAGCAGAGCGTCTAAACAAACTGTTCCTGATAATGCCACGTCCTGTAGATCGCTTTTGATTTGCAGGGAATTCACAAACTGAGTTTGGAATCAGACTTTTGACAATAAATGTTAGAAATGACGGAACACGATGAAATAAGTGAGCACTTTCTCCATTATACTGTACATGGAATGCGCCTATAAATTCTGCTAGATTGGTTTATAGTGCGTTTTTTTGTGTGCTTAATTGTACATAGTTTTTGTTCAGTAAACTTTCGTGAAGCGCAGAGACAGAGTCCAGACTCAGATTAACAATTCTGTGCCCCAAAGGTTCTTCTGGGTCTTTCATAAGCATTGGAAATCCTGTATTTACCACCCCAACTGGAAGGCTTATACATGCATCCACCTCCCTTTCAGTGAAGGACTTTCCCACATTAATTTGACCTACTAAACAAGAGATCATCATCTGGGGCTGTTTAATGAATGAGCCCATGAATACTGACTGTCCCCTCTATGGGGGTATACAGTATGTAGGGTGACTGTAGAGTTGGGACAGCACACCCAAAGTAGTGCAGCTGTTCAAAGGGCTGGCCTTAGCAGAAAAAGGCCTTGGCCATGTTTAGCGCTTGCTGGCGTAAGCGTGCTGACGCGCGCTCCCGCTCAGCACTGAGCTCCTACAGCCGCAATTAGAGCGGCTTTAGTAGTGGCTCACCTGCGCCTCCGCGCGCTTGCGGAAGCGCAGGTCTTAGGGGAATTTAAAATTCCCCCGCTTGCCAGCGCGACAGGCCGGTCACGTGAGCAGTTCGCCCAATGAGGGCAAACCAGCTCCGTGACGTCACTGGCCCGCCCCCGGCCAGTGACGCGCCCGCCCCCTGACGGCCCGCTGACAGCGCGTGCGGTAAGCAACCGCAAGGCCAGGGAAAGCACCCGCTTTCCCTGTGCCTCAGCACGCCAGCAGGGAGCCTGGCCGAGGCCTAATGTGTCACTTTAGCTGTCACTGTGTCACTGTCAGTGATATGTTAGGTGCCCCTTAGGTTAGGTGCAGCCTGTGACCTACTGACAGTTTCCCACTCTGGCAACACAGACAGGAGGTGAGCCTCCATTCCTCCACGGTGTGACAGAGACACGTCGCATGCAGTCTATCCCTTCCTCTGTAGGGGGACATTGGGACACAAACAGGGACCTACAGCCCACGAAGTCCCTAGATGTGTCATATAAACCGAAGCTTGGGAAGAAACGTGAGAGACAGCTGTGTACCTTCTAGATAAAGAGACACGCATTAGAGATATCATCAGGGGCGGCCAACTACAGTCCTCAAGGGCTACCAACAGGTCAGGTTTTAAGGATATCCCTGCTTCAGCACAGGTAGCTCAATCAGTGGCCGAGTCAATGACTGAGCCACCTGTGCTGAAGCAGGGATATGCCTAATACCTGGCCTGGTGTTGGCCTTTGAGGACTGGAGTTGGCCACTCCTGCCTTAAAGATATTATAGTGAGAGATAGCTGTGCATCAAACAGGGGTGACTGGTCTGACTCTGTAAATCCTATAACGACTGACTGCATTGTATAGGATTTCCTCGTTAAAGAAGCGGATCCTCGTGCTGTTGGGAGAGAGGATTAATATCCTTTTGTGACACATTTATTCCGTCTTCCATTAGCAAACCAAAAAAACGGTATAATCACTAATGGGCAAATTACACAACAGCTCTTGCAGCAATTACCCGTCCCAGGGGAGCTGGCAAGCTGCCAAACGGGCCACTCCGTGTCCGTGAGTAACAATTACCCCATCCCATTAAAACAGATCTATGCTCAGGGATTGCTTTATATGGAACCAGAAGCCCGCAGGTAACAGAGCTGCTTCTGCAAGTGCCTGAGGATTTTAAATATGCAAAACCCTCTGGTAAAGCACGTGTTTCCTGCGCGTTTCTCACTGGGAATAGCCATCTGTTTGTCAGTGATTTCTTTCCAAGCGCTGAAGGGTTAATGGAATTTGTGCTGAAAAGAAGCACTATACTGTTATGAACTAAAGTGAAGCGTCAGTATTGATAATGCTCAGGGCAGCCTGACTACCAGGATCCCACCCCACACATGGCTGCACTACTGACCCTGTAATATCTGCCATTAGCTGCGGGATATCAAGATACTGCAATGTATCACTGTATACTATCACAGCACATTACGCTATATCACAATACTATCACATTACACTGTATCACAATACTATCACAGCACATTACACTATCACAATACTATCACAGCACATTGCACTGTATCACAATACTATCACAGCACATTACACTATCACAATACTATCACATCAAATTACACTGTATCACAAAACGATCACAGCACATTGCACTGTATCACAATACTATCACAACACATTGCACTGTATCACAATACTATTACATTACACTGTATCACAATACTATCACAGCACATTGCACTGTATCACAATACTATCACAGCACATTACACTATCACAATACTATCACATCAAATTATACTGTATCACAAAACGATCACAGCACATTGCACTGTATCACAATACTATCACAGCACATTGCACTGTATCACAATACTATTACATAACACTGTATCACAATACTATCACAGCACATTGCACTGTATCACAATACTATCACAGCACATTGCACTGTATCAGAATACTATTACATAACACTGTATCACAATACTATCACAGCACATTGCACTGTATCACAATACTATCACAGCACATTACACTATCACAATACTATCACATCAAATTACACTGTATCACAAAACTATCACAGCACATTGCACTGTATCACAATACTATTACATAACACTGTATCACAATACTATCACAGCACATTGCACTGTATCACAATACTATCACAGCACATTGCACTGTATCACAATACTATCACAGCACATTGCACTGTATCACAATACTATCACAGCACATTGCAATGTATCACAATACTATCACAGCACATTACACTGTATCACAATACTATCACAGCACATTACACTGTATCACAATACTATCACAGCACATTGCACTGTATCACAATACTATCACAGCACATTGCACTGTATCACAATACTATCACAGCACATTACACTGTATCACAATGCTGTCACAGCACATTACACAGTGTCACAATACTATCACAGCACATTATACTGTGTCACAATACTATCACAGCACATTACACTGTGTCACAATACTATCACAGCACATTACTATCACAGCACATTACACTGTGTCACAATACTATCACAGCACATTACACTGTGTCACAATACTATCACAGTACATTACACTGTGTCACAATACTATCACATCACATTACACTATCACATTACTATCACAGCACAATGTATCACAGTGTCACCCCACCAGGTTTTCTATAGGGCTGTGTAGGGATATTTGCCCTCCCCGTGACACGGTGTCAATGCTACATGTCAGGCGTGTTATTTGCACCCCGAGCTGCTCCTCGCGGCTCCTGCACGCACTGCTCTTCCCATCCTGCCCGGAGAACCCACACTCCCTGCCTCAGCCGCTTGCTCTTTTCCTTGGCGGTAGCTTCCGTATCATGTACCAGGAGGTCACCATGGAAACCACTCATTTTTTATTTAACAGCCACGCAGAAGATGCTCTGCTAACAGAAAACACACATTATTTATTTATATTTCTGCTTTCCTACTTTTACTTATTTAGATCTTGTTTGTATTTGATCCGCTCCACGCCTGCGGTGTGACCGGATGATCCGCCTGCGCACAAGCGTGGCATGTGAGCCGAGCAACTGTGGCCGAGATACCTACACGAGAAACGGAGCAATACGGAGCACACTGCACCAAAGCAGGGGATGAAGAGACAGCACAGATAACACCAGCAAGTGAAGATCAGCACCCGAGTACACAACACACACAGCACCCTGCTCCTGAGAGCACAACACACACAGCACAATGCTCCTGAGAACACAACACACACAGCACCCTGCTCCTGACAACACAACACACACAACACCCTGCTCCTGAGAGCACAGGACACACAGCACCCTGCTCCTGAGAGCACAGCACACACACAGCACCCTGTTCCTGAGAGCACAGGACACACACAGCACAATGCTCCTGAGAACACAACACACACACAGCACCCTGCTCCTGACAACACAACACACACAACACCCTGCTCCTGAGAGCACAGGACACACAGCACCCTGCTCCTGAGAGCACAGCACACACAGCACCCTGCTCCTGAGAGCACAGGACACACACACAGCACCCTGATCCTGAGACCACAGCACACACACACAGCACCCTGCTCCTGAGAGCACAGGACACACACAGCACCCTGATCCTGAGACCACAGCACACACACACAGCACCCTGCTCCTGAGAGCACAGGACACACACAGCACCCTGCTCCTGAGAGCACAGGACATACACACAGCACCCTGCTCCTGAGAGCACAGCACACACACAGCACCCTGCTCCTGAGAGCACAGCACACACACAGCACCCTGCTCCTGAGAGCACAGGACACACACAGCACCCTGCTCCTGAGAGCACAGGACACACACAGCACACTGCTCCTGAGAGCACAGGACACGCACAGCACCCTGCTCCCGAGAGCACAGGACACACACAGCACCCTGCTCCTGATAGCACAGGACACACACAGCACCTTGCTCCTGAGAGCACAGGACACACACAGCACCCTGCTCCTGAGAGTACAAGACACACACACAGCACCCTGCTCCCGAGAGCACAGGACACACACACAGCACTCTGATCCTGAGACCACAGCACACACACACAGCACCCTGCTCCCGAGAGCACAGGACACACACACACACAGCACCCTGCTCCTGATAGCACAGGACACACAGCACCCAGCTCCTGAGAGCACAGGACACACACAGCACCCTGCTCCCGAGAGCACAGGACACACACAGCACCCTGCTCCTGAGAGCACAGGACACACACAGCACCCTGCTCCTGAGAGCACAGGACACACACAGCACCCTGCTCCCGAGAGCACAGGACACACACACCCTGCTCCTGAGAGCATAGCACACACACACAGCACCCTGCTCCTGAGAGCACAGGACACAAGCACAGCACCCTGCTCCTGATAGCACAGGACACACACAGCACCCTGCTCCTGAGAGCACAGGATACACACACAGCACCCTGCTCATGAGACCACAGCACACACACACACAGCACCCTGATCCTGAGACCACTGCACACACACAGCACCCTGCTCCTGATAGCACAGGACACACACAGCACCCTGCTCCTGAGAGCACAGGACACACTCACAGCACCCTGCTCCTGAGAGCACAGGACACGCACACAGCACCCTGCTCTCGAGAGCACAGGACACACACACACAGCACCCTGCTCCTGAGAGCACAGGACACACACACACCACACTCTGCTCCCGAGAGCACAGGACACACACACACAGCACCTGACAATATGGGAGTGTTAGAAGAAGAGAAATGACGCGTGAAGATTAAAGCTGCAGTTCAGGCAATATTCTGCATGTGTGTTTTTTTTAATAATTCAGTTCTGTAGTAAGAAAAAATACTTTTAGCATTTTCTTTAAAAATTAAAAAACAACAACTTTGAAAGACCAATTTTCTTGTATTCTATTTTAACAAGCATGCTTGTTCCTATAGCAACGATTTACATTCCCCATATTTAAAGATGTCGCCAAACTTTGCCGATCAATAGACGGAGAATGAATTAAAGCTGCAGTTCAGTCTATATCCTGCATGTGTGTTTTTTTTAATAAATCAGTTCTGTAGTAAGAAAAAATACTTTTAGCATTTTCTGTTTTTAAAAAAACAACTTTGAAAGACCAATTTTCTTGTATTCTATTTTAACAGCCATTTGCTAAGGCACTGACCCTTCATGTCCTGTCACAAGCCCTGGCACACCCCTTTGTCAGCCCTGCCCTCCCTCTAGCACATGTCAGTGCAGCAGTGCTCATGAATATTCACGAGCTTCCACTGAGTGACAGAAGCAGAATATAAACAGATCCCTTCACTAATTATGTCACCAAATTTCGATCTATCAATACATGGAGAACGAATTGACCTGCAGCTATACAGTTCTTTAGGTAATTAGAGATTGCACACATAAAACTATTGAAGTAAAAAAAAAAAAAAAAAAAAGACTGAACTGCAGCTTTAACCAGCAGCTATGCAGTTTTTTTAGGTAAGTAGATTGCCCACATGAAACTATTGAAGTTAAAAAAAAAAAAAAAAACGGGAGCCTGAACTGCAGCTTTAATCTCTGCTTCTCTCGTGTCGGTTCCATGTTTCCCGAGGGGTTTCCGCGAATGTGATTGCAGTTCAGAGGGAGACCCAGTTTGGGCAACTAGAAATCTGTGACGCTCTCTCCCAATCACACATAGGGATGAAAAGTATCTTTGTGATGCTGGTCTCTGAAGTGGAAGACTTCAGTTCAATACTCTGTTAACTCTTTATGACAATTGGTAACCCTATTTCCTGGTGCCTCATGCATGAAAATGTGTTTCCGTTGGACACGGGATTTTGTTTTTGAATTGTTCATTATACAGCGCAGTGCACACCGGCAGTAAGAACGCAGTAGTGATGTTGTTCCAGTGCAGCACTGCAGTGACAATGACAGTGCTGACATGATGCTCAGTGCACAGACACGCACTGCACTAGCAGCAGGACATGCACTCATTCACCGGCTGAGTGACTGCTGCATTACTCTGTCCTGACACTGAGGGGAATAGAGAAACTGATGCAGGAGATGAAAAAGCATGTACCCAAAACAAAGCTACCGTGAGACTGCCAGTGTCTGCTCCCTATCCAACCTCTGTCTGCAAACACCCCTGTAACGGGAATGCCTTTTTCTATTCATTATATTATCAGCAGATCACACAAAGGGTTAACGTCATCTGGAGTCACAGTAATATATCTGTTCTTCCTCTGTCTCCGAGGTGATCGGAGCTCAAATCTGGGCAATATTAAATGGGCTAACTTTATTGTCCATATATCAATTAACAAACGTGTGCATTAAAGTTGACAACCAGATGTGGTAAGAAGTGACCAGGACATGTTAATGTAACTCCAAAGGGAATCCACAGAGCTCAGGACAGAACACGGCGTGGCCAGGACAGCATTTCCCATGTCCTTACAGATTTACTAAACATGAGATATTTGGGATCTACTCCAATCCACAAGCATAAAGAACATAGCATTGTGATATGTGAAGTCGGGCTGATAAAGTGATATTAAACATGCCAGGATATTTATGGTGCAAAGGTCAGATATTTGTGTTTCTCAATCCAAAATTAGGAAAAGCCCTGGCAAGACAGGTTCCAACGGTTTCGGCAAACGCATCCGAACGCAATTATGTGTGTCACATTATTCTAGGGGTTACAGAAAGAGAGTTATGGGGTATTTTTTACTCTGTATTATTTATTTAATTCAAAATAGCTGAAACTATTCTCCATCATAAACGCCAGAGGAGATGGATGTGGGGGAAATAGGGCGCTCTGGAGGATGACTCTCTTCTGGTCCCATTGCAAAGTTTCAGTATAAAAACCATGCATTTGGGATATCAAGGCAGAACATATCAACATAGAGGGTGTGTTATGCCAATACACACATGGATTCTCTTATTTTCAACTTCAAGCCCTCTTTCAAGGATTAGATATTGTTATGTGGCAATGTATTTTGATTTTAAGTTTTTATCCTGTTATTTTCTGAAACTGCCTACATTTCTCTATTGTATGTTCTTTGTAACATTCTTTTCTGTAAACAACTACTTTTTTGTATATTAAATCTAAAATGTAATAAGTATTGTCTTTGGGCTCTAATTAGAACCTAGTACCCTTTAGAAGCGATTAACAGCGTGTTTGGACACAATTTGTGACAATAGGTGTTTATGTTCATTACAATTTTTTCCTAGTAAACAGGGACCACGAACTCTGAAAGTAAGACCTTAAAATTATTCTTGGTGGTGGAAGTATATTGAGGTGGTTTGTGACAGTTTTTTGGGGTGATATTGCTTATTTTGAGGGTCCTGCAGGGCGGTAAATGCAGGATAGCTAGAAATATGGACCCTTTCACACACACAAGTCATGTGCTCACAGGTGTGATGTACGTGACAACCCCTAACTGCGTATCCATCAGTTTCAGTGAGGACACAACTTCAGCCGCTGAGAATCTGTCCTCAATAAGAAATGTGGATTGTCCAAATAAACAACAATTTATGGGAACTCTGTCCCATTAAGGAAAAGTAACAAAATAACAAAAGTCTACTCCACTCAGCACTAGCCAGCCACCTCACAGGTATAGTAACATAACAAGCGTAGTCCTTTCCAACTGTAGTTTTGCTGTAGAATGGGACGAGAAGACGTGGCCGTTTTTGCTGCCATCCCCCAGCCACCGAGGGACACTTTGCTGCTGGCCGTTTCAGCCCCAAGGTAGGTAATTAGCGTTGGGTAAGGGTTTTTTAGGGTAAGGGGATTGGGGTAAGAAGTTTTAGGCTACGTTAGGGGCTTCCCTTGGCGGTAAAGCAGACGGTGGGTGGGATGTCCCTGCGGCGAGGTGGGTGGAGGCTAAACGCCGGTGGCAACTTGGTCACAGCGAAACGGATGTGACCAAATGACCTGGACTGGCCTTGCTGTGTCTCAGGAGTCAGGACTCCATGCGGACAGCCTCCTCTCAGCCCTCTTTGTGCGACAATGGCTGTACTGCCTTTCAAGCCCTGTTCCCAGCAGAAGTTAACCCCATGCTGAGAACAGCGAACGCCCCAACCTTCTGCTGACAGAGTCTCTGATCTCCGTGTCATTATTACACCCTGTAGCATACTTAGTATAAGTAGAGCGTTACAACGTACTCTTCTGGTATTGTAGGAGTTAATGTATCTGTTCCTAAATGCTTCACGGAGGGGGGGAGGAGTGTTGCCCTGTGTCTGTCCCCTGGGCCGCCCTCCTGGCCCTTCCAGACTGGAAATGACATTTTATTAACAGACACTTAATAAAATCACTGTCATAAATAAAGAACAGTCCAGCTCAGCAGCTCTCTCCTAACGAGCTCACCATGTGCCAACGACTTTATGGGAGGAAGCTGCTGACCTCACAAGATGCCGTTTCACTCCTAGCCATCCTGTGGTGACAGTGTCCCTCACACTGTCATATGTCACAGGGCATTCGGGAGTGTGACAGGTTCACAGAGAAGCCTCGCATCCCTGCGGGAGGATGGGTCACTTTGGATTAATTCTCCATTAGATGAAGGAGCAGACTTTGTGTTTACAGCTGGAATTATCTTATGAACTCAGTGGGCTTTGACCTGGCAGAGTCTAGCCATAAAAAAGCCATCTGAACACATCCAACTAGAAAGGGCACTGGGATGTCCAATCAGAGGGCCTGAAATCGCCTTGAGAGCATGTTTTTGTGCAGTGTCTATGTCCGTCTTGGCACCCTACACATGAATGCTCCATATTCTGACATATATCGGTAGTGAAGTGGTTAAGGTAATTGGAGCTTCATGTATAAACGCTCCAGAGACATCCTCTTTGGCTTTAAAGTGACACTGTAAGAGTAATTAATTTCATGCGCCTCTTAGATTCAATGTCCCCTTGGCTATCTTCACTAACCATGTGAAAATCCAACTATTAGGATGCTTCCTGGGGCATTGCCTCATTATTCTGCTTTTTCATGGATACCATAAGGCGTGTACAAAAGGCTTTCTCCTGTCCTGGTTACATACAACAAACCATCTGAAAAGCGAGATGCTTCGCTTCTTTTTCTAGTAAATTCTGTATCCCAGGTAGAACGTTTAGTAATACCCGGTTTCTATGGCCTTGGCATGTCACTGTGCCCAAGATATCTCTTATATGGTCCACACCATCCCACAATGCCCTCTGTAGATAATTCATGATCTTCAGTGCAAGTAAGTTGATGATTCATGATCAACCGGATAACAACAACGCAGAGATTGCATAGTGACGGAAGAGGCGGTGATGACGTCAGACGTTGACGACGACGCACGTGACATCACGAGGACCAAATCAATGGAGCCAAAAAACGGAGGACCTGGAGGGCAGTGGATCACAGCCAACATGGAAGCCAGGAATACTGACTACCAGTTGGAGGACAGAGCAACATCAGCGCAGGTGCGGAAGATCATGAATTATCAACAGAGGGCATTGTGGGATGGTGTGGACTATATCAGAGATAATTGGGACACTTACTATATGCCACTATTCCACTTGAGAAAGACCTATGTAGGTCGAAACGTCGTACAGTTATTGGCTTTAATAAATTAGATGAGCAAATCCGAAGTGCCTTGTGTTGCTCCTCCTTACCATGTTTATTGGATTACTTGTAGGCTGTAAGAGAGGTGTGAGGGGTACATGTAATGGAGATCGATTTGGGTGAAATCATATCTTGGCTTTATTGAGCCTGTTCCTTTATCCAGGCGAAACATACAAAAACAACAAAATAACAAACCCCCCCTTTGTAAGGGCTAACTTACTTCCCCAGACCCTATCTGCAGGACTGGAGGGATATTCCCATTACCAGCCTATCACCCCAAAGTCTCAGGAGGTACCTTAAGCAGGTGGCCCTCCATGTCAGTCTCTGGCCGGTTCCTGGGTCCTCTGTGTCCAGGAAATATAGGTCTCTGGGTGTCTTGATCTCAGCACAGCCTTTGTGCTTAAGACAGTGTCTGTGTGCAGGCTTCTCTGCTCTCCTTCTGTCAGTCCAAATGTGAGCTAAGGAATCTCTCTCCTGTGTCTCACATGAGACTTTTTACAGAGCTCTCATTAGTCCAGGTGGAGGCTAGTTAATTGAGTGTCTGCAATACACTATCTCTCTGCTGTATTCTAAGAGCTCTGAGGCTGCTTTATTTACACAGGAAGTCCCTGTTACGCAGGCCATCCCTGAACACAGGAGCCCCGGTGACTGTCTAGTTTTTTGTATTTATGGTGTGCAGCGTTTGTCATTATTTTTGCACATCACTGCGCCCCACAGGATGTGAACCCAAGGACACAGCACCCAAGCACTGCAGAACATGAAAGGGAGAGAAATGACTTTATCCCATGCCCAGAGGTGGCACCGGCACACACAAAGCATTATTAAAGTCATCCGCTGCAGCGTTTCACAAGAATTTCACTCCCAAAGGAGGCACAGCCGCAGCAGAAACCGGGAACAAAACGGCCTATTTAAAAACTAGGGCAGATGACGATGAAACCAGGACCGAAATGACCTCACACGTTCTAATTATAGCCATAAAGTCGTGTTAACACTTCGCTGCCTCCGAATGTACAGTATCTGTCACGTCTTAAAGGTCCGATAAATGATTGCACCAGCTCAGGTATTGATCGGTGATGTGCATCTTGTTTCTTGTGTGTGTTTCTTTATAGAGCTTTCACATCTCATTATGTGATATACTCATGCTGTCCGAGCAATTTATATCATATCATGAATCTCCAGAGCTTTGGTAACTCTGTATCTATAGACAAGATGCACATAACAATGTAACCTCTGCCGGCTTGGATCAGCTCTTCCTGCCTTTGCTGCCGCAGGCGCGACAATGTGAAATCTCAGACCAGTTCAGACTCCTATTCCCTACATGGGTCACACTGGGCCATGCTCCGACCCCACCCCACAGACTGCATGCTATGTAGTGTTTCTTTACTGGAGCAGTGGCGAATGAAACAGTTTTATGTGGGAGTAGAGTTAATAAGGCCTCGGACATAGTAGGCGCATGCGTGCAACGGAGCGCATGGCGTCGCGCGCCTGCTGCAGAGGCGAGCTGTGGGATCTGGAGGAGGAGGAGGCACCACGGTGAGGCGTGCCTGTGACATTACGTAAGCGGTTCGGCCTCGCTGAACCGCACATGTGACCCGGCCGTCGCTCGCTCTATGGCCGGCCTCATAAAGGCACGGCCTTTTGTTCTCGTCGCGCTAAGTATGGACGCGGCCTAAGTGTTCATGAGCAGATCCCTCATTCCCTCTTTGTATCTGTTTGTTCATGTTTGTCCTTATTTGTATGTAACCCTGTTTATGTAATTATCCAATCTCTGTGCCCCCATTGTACCGCGCGGCGGAATTTGTTGGCGCTTTTACAAATAAACGATAATAATAGTAACTACTGATCAATACTCAGGCCAGACTTTGAATTTAGGATGGTGGATGGAAAAGCCTGCACTGGCTCCATCTTCCCTTTAAATTGGCCCAGTATGAAATCCTGTGCAGGTTGGGGCAAAAGGTAATATTAGCCAATCAGCACACTACATTCAGCAATCCCAAGCCAATGGAGAGTGCTGCATGATCTCCTGCCTTCCTACTAGATGTGCCTCATTTACAGAACTTGTAGAAATAGAGCAATGTGATTGGCAGTTGTCATGGATACACCGAGCCTATCACCTGCTCAACGGAGAACGAATCCATTCCTCCCTGATTCAAGGGGGAAAATGAATAACATTTGACTTCCAATGACACACATTAAGAGAAACCCAACCAGAGGTCCAGTGGAGACCCGCCTCAGTAATGGGATATAGATTAACCCTATAAGAAGAAGTTATAGGAATTGTAGGGCTCAATGAGTACACATGGCCCATTGTGTGCCGTCATATGCCAGGTGTTGCCCTCCTGTAGTAGTACTCACTGTTTGGGTTCACGTTCTCACAGAGCTCCGTCTTGGCTTCTCCATTAGGTCGGTCACTAGGCTTGTGTGACAGACGCGATGACATTGTAGCCGCTGTCACCACGGCCTTGAAGCTGCGCTTGCGTTTCTGGACATTGAGCTCCGGGTGGAAGATAATGATATAAACCTTGGGCATGTAGAGCATCCCCAGAGCCACCGAGGCACTAAGATTCATGGAGATGGTGAGCGTGGTGGTCTGAATGTAGAGCTGGGAGAGAGAAGAAGCAGAACGAGTTACAAGGCGGGCTGGACTCCCACATCCCCACTTCGCAATTACCGTCAGTTACAGTAGAATAATTTGCAGGGTGAAAAACCTTGTGATGGGTCAAGATGAATGTGTTGTCTGAGTGCATAAAAGGAGAACTAATGTGTACAGTAAATACTCTTCTTGCTCTGTTGTAAGGTCATTTTTTTCAAATTACTTGTTTAAAGCATTTTGAGTTTATAATATAGATATTTAACCAAGAAGAGAAAGTTGCAATTGTCATTACAGGAAGATGCTGGTATCATACACTCAATGTCATTCATTATAACGTTGAACTCTCCCTTGATGACTGAGAAACACAATATAAACCTTGCTACTCAGTAGATCTCCAACACTGGGGACGCTGCCCTTCTAAAGATACTCCAAGAAAACACCATATTAAAATCCCAGTCCCTTCACATACAGTAACACCCCCCTCCTGTTACTACCGTCCCACTCACAGGTAGTCATGAGTGACATCTCTGAAAGAAACAGTTGGACAGCAGAGAGATTCAGACCACTGAACGTGGTTATCTTATTGGTTATTATTAGTCCTTCCTTGACATTTTAAACACCCATATTATTACCTCTCATTCCCAGTTTGGGATGAAGCCTCAGTCTACTTAGGAGTAATAACCATTGTGGGTGTCTATTGCTTAATCATGTACAATTAAAGAAATGGCTTATGCAAAAGCAAAAGGATGAAGAATCTCAATTAGAGGCATGGTGTGTTAGGCTGCGGCCCCGCTAGCGCTAAGCGCGCTGAGCGGGCGGTGCTTGGCGAGGTGACTTGCATATATATATATATATATGCAAGTCCCCGCTCCCGCGATGGCCACGCGGGTATGCGCGTGCACACGCGATGCGCTTAGGTAAATAATTTTTTTATACTTTCCCACTTGCTCAATATTCGGCAATGCCACCCCCCTCCCCCCGCACGTGAGCAGACGCAGGACACCCGCCACGCATGCTTTGAGCGCTAGCGCGCTCAGCGTTAGCGGGGCCGCAGCCTAAGAGAGACACATTTTGCACATGGGACAGAGCTTCTGGTGAAGGTATCCACGCAGTGTGAGCTGATTGCATCATCTCAGGTCATTTCTATCATGAAAATAAATGCTTTAACATATAACATAGTATTACCCACAAAACACTCGACTAGAACTAGAAGAGCTTAAAAGCTGCAGAACAAGCAATATCCTACATGTGTGTTTTTTAAATAAATCAATTCTGTACTATGAGAAAATATTTGTAGCTTTTAAAAAGCAAAACAAAAAAACAACAACTCTGATTGACATGTTTAATGTATTGTAATGTAACAGGCATGTTTTGTTTCTATAGCAACCATTTACAAAGTGACATCCCCGTCCTTTTCTGAAACAGGCTCCTGGTACACCCCTTTTTGAGCCCTGCCCTCTCTCTAGCAGCGCACCAATTGTATCTAGTGACTGCCTGGTCACATGATCTTCCCTACAGAACTTTGCATCTTTGTTCCTCTTCTGCTGCACTGACAGCCATTTAGTGAACCCCCCGAGCCGAGTCTTCACCGATCGATCACAGGAGAACGGATCGATCGGCAACTTAGCAAATTACTTCTCATTGTGTGAATTGTATTGATGCACATATCAAAGGGAAATAAATAAAAATAAAAAAATTAACGGCAGCTTGGACTGCGGCTTTAAGGAGAAATATCAGGAAGAGAGCGGTCTGTATAATGCTCACAAAAAGAGAGTTCACTAATTCAAGGGTTCTCAACTTCAATCCTCAAGCCTCCCCAACAGGCCAGGTTTTCTTCATATCCCTGCTTCAGCACAGGTGGCTCAATCAGTCCCTGCTTGAGCATAAGTGGCTCAACCAGAGGCTCAGTCGAAGACTGAGCCTCTGGTTGAGCCACTTATGCTCAAGCAGGGACTGATTGAGCCGCCTGTGCTGAAGCTAGGATATCCTGAAAACCTGACCTGTTGGGAGGGGACTTGGGTACCGGAGCTTAGCACCCCTGCACTAACCCACGGAGTTTCCTTTTGAAAGGCTCCGCACGGAGTTTCTGACTTGAAATCAATCCTGTAATTAGAAATCGGAGCGGTCGCCGCTGGTCCCTTAGCCACGACCCTGCAGGAATCATTGCGCCAGGTCTAGGAGGAGAGGGGGAGAAACCCGCAGATCCAGACTTTCAGACGGTATCACGGTCTCTGTGTGGGGGGCGGAGGGGGGCTGGAGCTCCTCTCAGCTGAGATAGAAACAACAAGGGTTATTCATTAAGCTGCGATAGTGCCGATCGGGGCACCGTCACACAGAAACTCTCATTGAATGTCGGTGGGAGTTCCCGTGCAATATTCCTCCTGATCGCACTATTGCAGTTTAATGAATAACCTCTTATGTATCAAGTGCTCAGAGGCTGTCTAAGGAAATATCACGTTGAACCAATTGTGTTTGCTTCAGCAGTAGATATGGGGAGCTTCATGGCGCTATATTTACTAAGTGCGCTGAACCATAAGGCCGCGATTATAGTGGCGGTGTGCGCGACGGAGCGAGTGATGTCACGCGCGCCTCCCGATCGCGCGACACATGCTCTGAAGCTGGAGGCGATAGGGAGGCGAGGGGTGGGCGTGGCAGAGGCATCACCAGGCTGGTTCGCCCTCATTGGCTGAACCGCTCACGTGACACGGCTGTCACGCGGAAAAAAAAGAAATTGAATTGTATTTTCAGAAATCGCCCGCGCTATGGGTGGGCGGCCTCATTGAGGAACACACATTTGTACTTGCGGCGCGCGCACGCAGCCTAAGGAACCTTACAGCCCGTACAAGTTATGACTTAGCACTGCTTAGTAAATCGGGCCCACAGTCGGGCTCCTTACGCATCTCCTGCAGTAACACCTGGACGCACATCCCGCTCACATGATACTGCCATTAAATTAAGCACACGCTCTAAGCTTCTCTCACTCTCCAGAGAGTCACGGAGGGTGGATTTTATTTTTGAATATTACTTGGGACCACGTCTCCGCTTCTAGGTTGTTTAGGATATTCAGAGAAACGGATATATATAAAGAAACCTTTGCACTCCCCCCATGTGTTTACTGAGCTCTGTGGGAAAGAAACAGAACACACGAGGATGTTTTAATTGTGAAGTATAAAACGACAATTAGATTAACTACTTCACAGCTGGAGAACGTGCAGAGCAGGTCTGCTCGGAAAGGGATCATTTTACTGTTATTTATTATATTTAAATAATGAGCCCTCAGTGAATATGCAGTATGCATTGCAGATTGAGAGACAGGCAGGTCTCTGTGTATAGTGCAGGCAGGTCTCTGTGTATAGTGCAGGCAGGTCTCTGTGTATAGTGCAGGCAGGTCTCTGTGTACAGTGCAGGCAGGTCTCTGTGTATAGTGCAGGCAGGTCTCTGTGTATAGTGCAGGCAGGTCTCTGTGTATAGTGCAGGCAGGTCTCTGTGTACAGTGCAGGCAGGTCTCTGTGTATAGTGCAGGCAGGTCTCTGTGTATAGTGCAGGCAGGTCTCTGTGTATAGTGCAGGCAGGTCTCTGTGTATAGTGCAGGCAGGTCTCTGTGTATAGTGCAGGCAGGTCTCTGTGTATAGTGCAGGCAGGTCTATGTGTATAGTGCAGGCAGGTGTCTGTGTATAGTGCAGACAGGTCTCTGTGTATAGTGCAGGCAGGTCTCTGTGTATAGTGCAGGTGCAGTCAGACCTCGGCATGTCTAAATGAACGAAGATTTCATGGAGAACACAACTCAGGAGCAGTGACTGTGAAATGACAGTATTGTTAGAAGCACTGAAGGATAATGTGACAACCTTGTCAGTGTATAAAAGGCCTGTGACATGCACGGTGTGTTGGAGGAGATTCATTAAACCTGCGAGTATTTCAGGTATTTTACACCGTTCTTATAAGGGGCCGCCGAGGCTCTGAAATACTGATGTTCTTTTATGCAGTGATAGGTTTGTCATATAATGTTTAAAAATGTATTTACTCTCTAAGGATAGAAAAACAAAGTCTGCACTACGGATCTGTATTCTTCTGCGTGTCGAAGTTATCGCATTGAAAGTCGCTCTCAATAAAAGCACGATATGCATCTTTTGCCGGTCACATTTAAGATGGCGCTGCCTGCGCGATGTTTTAATCATAAACACACACAGCTGCAAAACTGGGCAGAGGGGGTTGGATTGTGTGGCATTTCACACAGAGCTACAAGCAGGAAGAAGGAAGCGGGAGATAACAGCGGAGCAAGACCTGGAGATTCTGTCTTATTGGTTATGACATAAAGGGGGTCACTCGTAAAAACAGAGTGGGCAGCTCCAGTCCTCAAGGGCCACCAACAGGTCAGGTTTTAAGGATATCCCTGCTTCAGCACAGGTGGCTCTTCGACTGAGCCACCTGTGCTGAAGCAGGGATATCCTTCAATACTGACCTGTTGGTGGCCCTTGAGGACTGGAGTTGGCCACCACTGCATTAAAACAGGATGTCACAGTGATTACAAAGTGAGATCATCGGAAAGGGATCTGTTAGATTGTACTAGGAAAAGCACATACAGCACAGAACGTTTTTGTTGGCCACGTTTTGCAGGCCGTGCCTCTGAGCCGGCGCACACGGAACATCTCTGCACCGAGCCTGGTCACCGGGCACTTCCACGCCAGCGTCCTGCAGGTGCCGTCTTGCAATGCAAATTGTGCACTAGAAACCACGCAGGTATGTCAAGTTTAAGCGGTGACAAAAGATGCCGCCCAGGGGGCACGTGGGAAACAAAACGACAGCCGTTAGAGAAGCAGCCACCGAAATAAGTCCGCAGGAAGTTTCCATGGGGATGTCACCCCAACCTCCCAAACCCGAGCAACCCTTTCACTGCCACAGAAACTGGTGGGACAATGTCTGGGAAGCCGAGCTGGGCCGGACCTGAACATGCTGCTTGGTGTAATGATACTTACTATGTATCCACAAGGAAAAGCCTCTCAACCCACCCCCCGCCCCGCCCCATGATGTAGATGTGACATGTTTGGGATATTGAAAAGTCTGATGAGTAACAGTGGGTCCTTCCCTGCGAGTGGGCTGTTTTTATAGGTGCAAATGGGGTTTCAAGAGCATTTTTGGGGGGGTTCAGAGACATTGTCAGCTGTAAATATTGGTGACATTTTGGGCCTCCGTTTTTTGAGCAGCAGTAATAAGTTAGTCACATGTGTACACATACTCCATATTGTTGTACAATGCAGCATACTTTCAAAAGCTGAGCAAGAGCCGCACTGATTGAGCAGTGTGATGAGTGGACTCAGTTATCATATACAGTGCTGACCACTAGGACAGTGCCATGCTCCCTTGTTTTTATGGGTAAATACAGTGATAAAGCAGCGTACGATGTGAAAGTATAGAGTACTCATTTCTTCCAATGAAGGGCATTTCTAAAGTCTCCTGACATGAATAAATGAAAGGAGGAAATAATGTCGCTTTGCTCTCAATGGGATTTCCTCAATTGACAAATGGGGGGCTGTCTTGGGGTCAAGTTTGCAGCCTTGAAGGTTTTGTCATATTGTCAGTGGTGATCTGTATGGTCAGCTGGACTTTGTACCCCTTGGTTACAGAGCGCCCTGCAATATGTGTAAGGCCTTAGTGCGCGCGACGGGGAGGGGGGGGGGGGGGGCTGGCGGCACTCGTTCCCGGCAGCAGCGCAACCTGGTGGACTCCTGGCAACGCGTGACGGGGGATGCGTGGCAGGGCGCGGCCATGATGTCACTTGGCTGGTCCGCCCTCATTGGTGGCCAGCACTCCGTCGCCACAAGAAAAGCCAAAATCCATGTCTTTGCAAAATGTAGTCGCACATCGTGCCGGGGCGCGGCAGCTACCGTGGCCGGCCCCATAGCGGGCCGTACATTGTGTACGCCACATACGCCGCCACTGGGGACCTAGCCTAACCGTACCCACGCCCAAGAGAAGATATTCACTCAACCACAGACAGGAACCTTGTCACATGATATTATGACCAGTGATACAAACTGGTACAGATATATAAGCAATGTTGTGTCGACATCCACAACTGTACAACTACACAGCATTACAATGTAGGATGACGTATCACTACAAGTCCAGCTCAACTGCAATCTCAGTGCCGCGTCCTGGTGATTCCTGCTCTAGTGCATTAGGTGCCACAGTTGGCTTAATAGATTGGACTTGTTCTAAGTGCAGTTGACAGTGATAACTTCTATGACAAATACTAGCGATTCTTCCAAAGGATGAGTTAATTGAAGATGACATTTCATTAGACAATTAGGCAGAACATGGCAGGTGATGTTTGATGCTCTCTCCAAACTCCCCAACATGTTCAATTGGCCTCCATCCAACATCACGCTCTCAGGTAACAGTTTGGGTGCAGATTGAGGGTCCATGCCAAACTGACTGGGAATGTAACCTCTTCCCCTAAGGGCCACACGAGCAGCTGGATTTCCACATGATTTGTGGTTTCAGTTGAGCACGGAGGTGTCACTTCCTTCTCCCGTACCATAGTACAAGGTCATTTCAGACTAGAAGCTACTCAATGATCACTAGATGTATGGCAGAGGGAGGATGAGGAGGAGTGGGGAGAAGATGTTTCTCAGAAAGCATGTGTATAAATGATGCCTTTGTGACCTAACCCATGGGTGCTCAATTCCAGCCCCCCCCCCCTCCCTACTCAACAGGTCAGGTTTTCAGGATATCCTAGCTTCAGCACAGGTGGCTCAGAAGCTATCAGAAGCTTGGTCGAAGACGAGCCTCCGATTGAGCCGCCTATGGTGAAGCTGGGACTGATTGAGCCACCTGTGCTGAAGCAGGGATATCCTGAAAACCTGATCGGGTGGAAGGAGAGGGGCTTGAGGACTGGATTTGAGCACCTCATACCTAACCAATGTTTAGAACGAATGTTCCAGTGAATGGAAGACAAACACGAAAATGAGCCCAAAAGGCCCATTCTGTAAGACATCACTTGAGCGGCCACAGTATCCTTCTCAAATACATGGTGAATACGTGAGATTGGAGTGATCCTACCCACATTTCCAGATAAGAGCGACAGATTGTCTCAGGAATAAAGCACGGAGGGATCTGTAAGAATAACTGAGGGGTTTGATCACAGCTCTAGGACACAGAAGGTTCTGCCACGGACACACTGTCTGCCGGCAACATGTCATCCTTCACAGCCGAGCGGTGACCGGTGCATCACAACCATGAAATGAGGCTATTACAGAGGTGCAGCGCACACACGATGGGATACAAAGGGCAGGATCCAAACTCTCCTTACACCAGTTCCTCCTTTAATCCGACGCGCTTACCTGTCACATGTCACGCTCTCGGGAGGAACGTGTACAAACCAGAGCAGGGACGCATACTCATGATCAGCAAGGAGGCTGCACTTCCACTATTCAACTCGCTACTCAAAGGGACTTAGAACTGCACTTCTCTCCAGCAGAGAACTGGTTAATAGATATGACCGTATATGATACCCTGTGCTCATACTAAGCCTGATGACAACTGATAAATATAATAAACAGATGCATGCTATAGGTTTGCACACAATGATGAAGTGAATTGTTGGTAAATTCATACATTTGGTGTGTGCAAAGGAATCAATAAAAGTGTTAGGCGGAGAGATAAATGCTCCATGTGAATAGAGTAAGACGTGCATGAATTAACCATTTTATTCGAGAGCTTAAAAATAAAGAGATCAGTGCTACACAATGCATTCATGGCTGGAAATAGAGATCAAAGTATGTATACATACATATTACACAGGAGGGAGAGAGAGAGGGGGGGGAGAGAGAAGGGAGAAGAAGGGGGGGAGAAAGAAGGAGGGGAGGGAAAGAAGGAGGGGACAGAAAGAAGTAGGGGAGAGAGAGAGAGAGAGAATGAGAGAGAGAGGAGAGCGAGAAGGGAGAAGAAGGGGGAGAGAAAGAAGGAGGGGAGAGAAAGAAGTAGGGGAGAGAGAGAAGGAGAGAGAGAGGAGAGAGAGAAGGGAGAAGAAGGGGGAGAGAAAGAAGGAGGGGAGAGAGAGAGGGGGGGGGGGAAAGAAGGGGAGAGAGAGAGAGGGGGAGAGAAAGAAGGTGAGAGAGAGGGAGAGGGGGAGAGAGAGAGGGAGAGAGAGAAGAAGGAGAGAGAGAAGGGGGAGAGAAAGAAAGGGGGGAGAGAAAGAAGGGGGAGAGGGATAGGGGGAGAAAGGAATAGGTGGAGGAGAGAGAGGGATAGGGGGAGGAGAGAGGGATGGGGGGAGATAGAGGGAGAGAGAGGGTTAGGGGGGGAGAGAGGGATAGGGGGAGAGAGAGGGATAGGAGGGGGAGATAGCGATAGGGGGGAGAGAGGGACGGGGGAGAGAGGGATAGGGGGGAGAGAGGGATAGGGGGGAGAGAGGGATAGGGGGGAGAGAGGGAAAGGGAAGGAGAGTGGCGGGAGAGATGGGGGGGTGAAAGAGAGGGATAGGGGGAGAGACAGGGATACGGAAGGAGAGAGTGGCGGGAGATATGGGGGGGGGGGTGAAAGAGAGGCATGGGGTGAAAGAGAGGGGGGAGAGAGTACTTGAGGACTAAGAACTTTCTCACCAACCCTCTCCTTCAACAAAACCTACACAGAGTTCCCTCCAAGCTCCGGCGCATTGGGACGCCAAGCCTCCAAATCATCGTTATTCCAATCATTACTGCAGACACAAGGGCCATATTTACTAAGCAATGCTATTCTGTAAGATACATACTGGTACCAGAATCTAGATGAATGGGCCAGATCCGCTATAATCTTTCCTCTCCTTGCCGGGAGGTGTCGTCTTGAATAGCACTGCTTAGTAAATAGGGCCCACAATATTGTCTTCACTCAGCGTTCTCTTTGAGTATAGAATTGTGCACACTGAAAACTGGAAATGTATTACACAACCAAACAGGGGAGGGGGGGGGGAGGGAGGGTGCTGATGCTGTGCAACAAGGAAAGTGAAATAAATCACCCCCAAGAATGAAACTCATCCACTTTCTGGGTATTTCCTTGGAATAGGTCGGGGAGCATGGAGAGGTCTGATGTTGGATTCTTTGACGGGATTTCCACTATTTTGCATCCCCCCCTCTCATTCTGCACACGTCGCTTTTATGGGGGAGATGTCAGGCCGCAGGGAGCTTCCTGCAGCCCTTTTATGTAATTGGCATATTTAGCAAGATGTCATGATGGATGAATGATCAGAGATCAGGAGTGGGGGATCTACTTAATGAAGCTTGGATCATGGTCGTACATGGCAGCGGGCGAGGACTGCACCCCAGGCTGGGAGAGACACAGGATGGGTAACTCAACCAAAAGAAATTAGCAGCTCCAGGAATCGAGTGAGGGGGAGGAAGGCGCTGTTCCTACAGAAATCTGGCACCTCTAGCGGGTTAAAAATAACTCGACAGTTCTCTGAAGGCAGGTGTGTTTGTGTGAGAGTGTGTGTAAGAGAGAGAGGGGGTGTGTGCATGTTTAAACAGAGAGAGAGTGGGTGTGCATGTGTAAGAGTGTGTGTGTGTGTTAGAGTGAGTGTGTGTGAGCGAGAGTGGGGGTGTCTGCATGTGTAAGAAAGAGAAGGTGTGTGTACGAGTGTGTGTGTTAGTGTGTTTGTGTAATGAGAGATAGGGTGGCTGTGTGAGTGGGTTTGTCTGAGAGTGTTTTTGAAGTGTGCAAGACTGTTTGTGTGAGAGAGTGTAAGGGGGTTTGATTGTGTGTGTGTGTGTGTGTGTGTGTGTGTGTGTGTGGTTGTCGGAGTGTGTGTGTAAGAGAGAGGGTGGGTGTGTGAGTGGGTTTGTTTGAGAGTGAGTGTGCAAGTGTGTGTATATACTGATAAAGTTCTATCTCCCACCTCCATGGTCCAAAATCAGTTTCCTAACTAAATAAAATGTAACTAAAATGTAGGGGTTTTATCAGTAAGCCTCTTAGACTGCCTAACTCAAAAAGAAACTCAGTCAGCCTGACTCCAAATCAGTGACCCCCAGAACATCAGTGAGAGTTGGGGTGTACGGGAATCCATCTGATCAGTAAGAATCCCTTATTTATTCCAGATAAATGCATTCCACTATTACAAATCCCCACATGACCAACGGTCCCATTCTTTTCTAACAACGGTTAAGGAATAAACGCAGATATCTCAGTGCTCTTGGAAACATTCTGGGCCTTTTACATTCTGTTTTTGGATCCATACAATAAACAGTTACTCCCATATTCTGAGAGGAACCCCCCATATTTAATTCTGACGAGAGGCTGGGATCTCTGAGCGGAACTGAACAGAAAGGAAGATTACAGAGCATGGGAGGCCAACTCCAGTCCTCAAGGGCCACCAACAGGCCAGGTATTGGGGATATCCCTGCTTCAGCACAGGTGGCTCAATCAGTGGCTCAGTCTTCGACTGGCCAACTCCAGTCCTCAAGGGCCAACAACAGATCAGGGTTTACGGTTATCCCTGCTTCAGCACAGGTGGCTCAGTCTTTGACTGAAGAACAGAAAAAAGCGGGGTGAGCACTGCAAAAGTAGGGCTGGAGGCAGGCTAAAATAAACTATTTATTCGAATAAATCGTTAATTTTAGCCTGCATCCAGCCCTAATCGTTTGCAGTGCTCACCCTGACTTTTTCTGTTCTTCTATTATCTACTTCCGGATTGATGCACGCCATTCGAACGCACCACTAAAGTTGCTACGAGTATTACACTTAACGAGTGCAAGCTGTCTCCTTCCTTCACAAGTGACCCGTGCGGATTCTGGGTGACTGCAGCAGGCCACATGGAGTAGGAGGAACAACCGGAGGTTTCTTACAGGGAGTTACACCGCGGACTTCAGGTACACCGATTCATGTTATACTGAGTGGTATCTAGCCGCCCCCCTCCATCCCCATACAAGGGACTCCGTGTGAGGACAAGTGTCACTTTACCACACAACACTGGGACTAACCCCCCATTCACATGCTACGGGCGGGGGGAGGGAGCGGGCCAATTGCTGGCTGTCTGGGCAAGGATCTCCCCCCCATTTTGCATGGAGCATACTTGGCTGGCGGGCAGGCTGGTAGGATTTTAACAGCGGATGTTAAAATAAAGCTGTGACCTTTTCTTCCAACATTGTGTGGTCTCCATTATTTGGTTTAGCGTCACAAAGGAGGGGCGGCGCATAAAGTCTTTAACTTATACAGCAGGAGTGTTTGAAAAGGTCCGTTGTGTGTTTTACATTTTATTGAATTTAAAGGCAGTTTATGTGCACCGGACTTCAGCAGAACCCCGTCAGGGCTTGGTCCCTATCTTACACCAGTCTTTGATTGAGCCACTGATTGAGCCACCTGTGCTGAAGCAGGGTTATCCTTAAAACCCGACCTGTTGGTGGCCCTTGAGGACTGGAGTTGGCCACTCCTGTTATAGTGACTTTGCTAGCAACCAAAGGTGAATTTAAAAATCATTGAAGGGGTTAACACCACATCTTTGCACCGGCAGGAAATACACCGCGCCGAGGACTGGCAAAAGCTCCCAGCTTTCTGCGCGGCGCAGCTGCAGCCCTCTGACCCCTGAACGCTCCTCGGACAAAGTCCACACTTGTTCTGAATTAACTAAATTACAGCCGGCTCCCATTCTTTCAGCGTCTTTATGTATCCCAATCAGAACTCGATGGTAACCATGGAAACTGCTAGATTCCTCCGCTAGGGAGAAGCTGGGCAGCGCGCGGCTCCCGTATCCCAGCTCTGATCACACGTTATGGCTTGGCTTCTCCTGCAGCTCGTTACAATGCGACCTGCCGGACAGGGTTACCACACCACAGGCATTCACGCCAAAGGGCTGAGGGGTGGCAACCTCCCCCGTCCCTCTGTCACGTGTTCCCTAGAGCAGGTAAAAGATGGAGGCGATGGCACATTTGTGCGTTCCCGTGACCGACAAACGGCGGGCTCATTTGCATGTGTAACCCTCCCCGCCCGGCTTCCTAGTCAGGTTACATCGGTGGGGCGTGTTTATGGCTACTCCGCATGAGTTACTTTGACTCGGGGTGCTGAATTCGGGCGGCTAGGCGATGAGGTAGCGAGGTTGGGGAACAATGGGCACCAGGAACTTTTGTAATACAACTGCCATTTATTGGTGTCCCCAAGCACAGGGACCGCACATATACTGTATATCCTGACACGTTGTACGTGGTTATGTACACTCCCCGAGGCTCCGCTCCTCTACACCTCTGGGAACCTCCTTCCAGAATAGTTCCTCCTCCTTAACTACCCCATGACGTATGGATCCCCAAAGCAACCAGGGTGGGGCCAAGCATACCCTAGTAACTCTTCAGGAGGGTGGGTTACATGTGTCATTACCAGAATCCCTGGCTGCAGTGGAAGCATAGCATCCTAAGAGATAATGGGGAAAGGCAGGGCTGCCGACCTGCCTGAGACCACTGAATGTGCTCACAAGTGGTATTTTTATTTTCGTTACAGTATCAAGACCCGGCATTTCTCTTTAGAGCAGATAGCGATTTGTGTTTTCTTGCGCAAGACATTAGTCTCTGTCCTCCCACCTTAAAACACAAAAGGAGCAGCAGCGTCCCCCATCGGGTTACTGCAGGAGTATTAAATGTGACTGTACGCGATGGAAGTGCTGCTTTCATACTCTACAAAATAACCTTTGCTAAACAAAAGAATCTTTAGGAGCCTGAAGGAAGGGCCTAGCAATGCATCACAAGATATCTTTCCACCCCGAGGTTTAACCCCTTCCCATGTCACAGCCGTTGGCGCCTGTTAAGGATGGGCATGACTGCACCTTTCTAGGGCCTCACAGGGCTATCATTTTGTGAAAGTCACACCGAGCCCTGTAAATATCTCCTGGCTAATTAAAGCGGAGCAGTAATTAATGGCTTCTCCTGTGGCAGAGAGGCTAATCTCCTGATCACGTCCAGCCTGTCTGTCCATTCGCCGAGCATGCGGTGTGCCGGCATGTCAGGTACACGGGAGACTTCGCAGCGAGAAAGTCGAGGAGCAATACGTCAAGATCTCGTCTTCCTATTTTGTCTGATGAACATTTTGCATGTCACAGCAAGCCGTAATGTTTAATGAAGGCAATTAAATCTCAGAGGGAGGAAGGCGGGTATCTCTTTTAGCGGTGGCACAGATCTGTTAAACAATCTCAGGCGTATCAGCTGTAACAGCAGAGAGGAATGGAGAAAACTCATTACGGAGGCTGGGTGCTGAGTGGAGGAGAGAGTGAATGTGGGTCCAAATGGAGCAACATTGTCAGTACTGTGTGATATTTCGAATTCTCAGGAGAGCAGTTACTCTGGATCCAAATTAGTGCAAAAGCAACATTAATATGAGTGACTGAGGTTTTTATGGTGATTATTACTCTGAATGACTAAGAGGAGTGAGATCCACTCCCTACAAGGAAGACTCACTTCTAATCAGTAAGGTTGCCTTCCTACAAATGAGATTCCTGAGTGAGTGTGTGCGAATAAACTATTTAATTCGAGTCACTGATGCCAATTTATTTTGGGACAGCAATTGTAACTATACAATGGCAGACATCAAGACTTGCATACTGTACTTGTCCAATAAGGAGAATCATAAAAAATATCCTGATGAACAGCAGTGCGTGACATTGTATTCCCCCAGAGAACGCAACATATCGCAGAATAACTCTGACTCTGATCGGCACTCTGTGATATTCTGTGGCAGTGTGGGCACTGATCGGCACTCTGTGATATTCTGTGGCAGTGTGGGCACTGATCGGCACTCTGTGATATTCTGTGGCAGTGTGGGCACTGATCGTCACTCTGTGATATTCTGTGGCAGTGTGGGCACTGATCGGCACTCTGTGATATTCTGTGGCAGTGTGGGCACTGATCGGCACTCTGTGATATTCTGTGGCAGTGTGGGCACTGATCGGCACTCTGTGATATTCTGTGGCAGTGTGGGCACTGATCGGCACTCTGTGATATTCTGTGGCAGTGTGGGCACTGATCGGCACTCTGTGATATTCTGTGGCAGTGTGGGCACTGATCGGCACTCTGTGATATTCTGTGGCAGTGTGGGCACTGATCGGCACTCTGTGATAATCTGTGGCAGTGTGGGCACTGATCGGCACTCTGTGATATTCTGTGGCAGTGTGGGCACTGATCGGCACTCTGTGATATTCTGTGGCAGTGTGGGCACTGATCGTCACTCTGTGATATTCTGTGGCAGTGTGGGCACTGATCGGCACTCTGTGATATTCTGTGGCAGTGTGGGCACTGATCGGCATTCTGTGATATTCTGTGGCAGTGTGGGCACTGATCGGCACTCTGTGATATTCTGTGGCAGTGTGGGCACTGATCGGCACTCTGTGATATTCTGTGGCAGTGTGGGCACTGATCGGCACTCTGTGATATTCTGTGGCAGTGTGGGCACTGATCGGCACTCTGTGATATTCTGTGGCAGTGTGGGCACTGATCGGCACTCTGTGATATTCTGTGGCAGTGTGGGCACTGATCGGCACTCTGTGATATTCTGTGGCAGTGTGGGCACTGATCGGCACTCTGTGATATTCTGTGGCAGTGTGGGCACTGATCGGCACTCTGTGATATTCTGTGGCTGTGTGGGCACTGATCGGCACTCTGTGATATTCTGTGGCAGTGTGGGTACTGATCGGCACTCTGTGATATTCTGTGGCAGTGTGGGTACTGATCGGCAATCTGTGATATTCTGTGGCAGTGTGGGTACTGATCGGCACTCTGTGATATTCTGTGGCAGTGTGGGCACTGATCGGCACTCTGTGATATTCTGTGGCAGTGTGGGCACTGATCGGAACTCTGTGATATTCTGTGGCAGTGTGGGTACTGATCGGCACTCTGTGATATTCTGTGGCAGTGTGGGTACTGATCGGCAATCTGTGATATTCTGTGGCAGTGTGGGTACTGATCGGCACTCTGTGATATTCTGTGGCAGTGTGGGTACTGATCGGCAATCTGTGATATTCTGTGGCAGTGTGGGTACTGATCGGCACTCTGTGATATTCTGTGGCAGTGTGGGCACTGATCGGAACTCTGTGATATTCTGTGGCAGTGTTGGTACTGATCGGCACTCTGTGATATTCTGTGGCAGTGTGGGTACTGATCGGCAATCTGTGATATTCTGTGGCAGTGTGGGCACTGATCGGCACTCTGTGATATTCTGTGGCAGTGTGGGCACTGATCGGCACTCTGTGATATTCTGTGGCAGTGTGGGTACTGATCGGCACTCTGTGATATTCTGTGGCAGTGTGGGTACTGATCGGCAATCTGTGATATTCTGTGGCAGTGTGGGTACTGATCGGCAATCTGTGATATTCTGTGGCAGTGTGGGTACTGATCGGCACTCTGTGATATTCTGTGGCAGTGTGGGTACTGATCGGCAATCTGTGATATTCTGTGGCAGTGTGGGCACTGATCGGCACTCTGTGATATTCTGTGGCAGTGTGGGCACTGATCGGCACTCTGTGATATTCTGTGGCAGTGTGGGTACTGATCGGCACTCTGTGATATTCTGTGGCAGTGTGGGTACTGATCGGCAATCTGTGATATTCTGTGGCAGTGTGGGTACTGATCGGCAATCTGTGATATTCTGTGGCAGTGTGGGTACTGATCGGCACTCTGTGATATTCTGTGGCAGTGTGGGTACTGATCGGCAATCTGTGATATTCTGTGGCAGTGTGGGCACTGATCGGCACTCTGTGATATTCTGTGGCAGTGTGGGCACTGATCGGCACTCTGTGATATTCTGTGGCAGTGTGGGCACTGATCGGAACTCTGTGATATTCTGTGGCAGTCTGGGTACTGATCGGCACTCTGTGATATTCTGTGGCAGTGTGGGTACTGATCGGCACTCTGTGATATTCTGTGGCAGTGTGGGTACTGATCGGCACTCTGTGATATTCTGTGGCAGTGTGGGGTACTGATCGGCAATCTGTGATATTCTGTGGCAGTGTGGGCACTGATCGGCACTCTGTGATATTCTGTGGCAGTGTGGGCACTGATCGGCACTCTGTGATATTCTGTGGCAGTGTGGGTACTGATCGGCACCTCTGTGATATTCTGTGGCAGTGTGGGTACTGATCGGCACTCTGTGATATTCTGTGGCAGTGTGGGTACTGATCGGCACTCTGTGATATTCTGTGGCAGTGTGGGCACTGATCGGCAATCTGTGATATTCTGTGGCAGTGTGGGTACTGATCGGCACTCTGTGATATTCTGTGGCAGTGTTGGGCACTGATCGGCACTCTGTGATATTCTGGCAGTGGGTACTGATCGGCCCTGTGATATCTGTGCAGTGTGGGTACTGATCGGCACCTGTGATATTCTGTGGCAGTGTGGGTACTGATCGGCAATCTGTGATATTCTGTGGCAGTGTGGGTACTGATCGGCAATCTGTGATATTCTGTGGCAGTGTGGGCACTGATCGGCACTCGTGATATCTGTGGCAGTGTGGGTACTGTCGGCAATCTGTGATATTCTGTGGCAGTGTGGGCACTGATCGGCACCTGTGATATTCTGTGGCAGTGTGGGTACTGATCGGCACTCTGTGATATTCTGTGGCAGTGTGGGTACTGTCGGCCTCTGTGATATTCTGTGGCAGTTGTGGGCACTGATCGGCACTCTGTGATATTCTGTGGCAGTGTGGGCACTGATCGGCACTCTGTGATATTCTGTGGCAGTGTGGCACTGATCGGCACTCTGTGATATTCTGTGGCAGTGTGGGCACTGATCGGCACTCTGTGATATTCTGTGCAGTGTGGGGCACTGATCGGCACTCTGTGATATTCTGTGGCAGTGTGGGCACTGATCGGCACTCTGTGATATTCTGTGCAGTGTGGGCACTGATCGGCACTCTGTGATATTCTGTGGCAGTGTGGGCACTGATCGGCACTCTGTGATATTCTGTGGCAGTGTGGCACTGATCGGCACTCTGTGATATTCTGTGGCAGTGTGGGCACTGATCGGCACTCTGTGATATTCTGTGGCAGTGTGGGCACTGATCGGCACTCTGTGATATTCTGTGGCAGTGTGGGCACTGATCGGCACTCTGTGATATTCTGTGGCAGTGTGGGCACTGATCGGCACTCTGTGATATTCTGTGGCAGTGTGGGCACTGATCGCATTCTGTGTTCTGGCAGTGTGGGGCACTGATCGGCACTCTGTGATATTCTGTGGCAGTGTGGGCACTGATCGGCACTCTGTGATATTCTGTGGCAGTGTGGGCAGCTGATCGGCACTCTGTGATATTCTGTGGCAGTGTGGGCACTGATCGGCACTCTGTGATATTCTGTGGCAGTGTGGGCACTGATCGGCACTCTGTGATATTCTGTGGCAGTGTGGGCACTGATCGGCACTCTGTGATATTCTGTGGCAGTGTGGGCACTGATCGGCACTCTGTGATATTCTGTGGCAGTGTGGGCACTGATCGGCATTCTGTGATATTCTGTGGCAGTGTGGGCACTGATCGCACTCTATGATATTCTGGGCAGTGTGGGCATGATCGGCATCTGTGATATTCTGTGCAGTGTGGCAAGATCGGCACTCTGTGATATTCTGTGCAGTGTGGGCACTGATCGGCACTCTGTGATATTCTGTGGCAGTGTGGGGCACTGATCGGCACTCTGTGATATTCTGTGGCAGTGTGGGCTACTGATCGGCAATCTGTGATATCTGTGCAGTGTGGGTACTGATCGGCATCTGTGATATTCTGTGGCAGTGTGGGTACTGATCGGCACTCTGTGATATTCTGTGGCAGTGTGGGTACTGATCGGCAATCTGTGATATTCTGTGGCAGTGTGGGTACTGATCGGCACTCTGTGATATTCTGTGGCAGTGTGGGCACTGATCGGCACTCTGTGATATTCTGTGGCAGTGTGGGTACTGATCGGCAATCTGTGATATTCTGTGGCAGTGTGGGTACTGATCGGCACTCTGTGATATTCTGTGGCAGTGTGGGCACTGATCGGCACTCTGTGATATTCTGTGGCAGTGTGGGCACTGATCGGCACTCTGTGATATTCTGTGGCAGTGTGGGGTACTGATCGGCACTCTGTGATATTCTGTGGCAGTGTGGGTACTGATCGGCAATTCTGTGATATTCTGTGGCAGTGTGGGTACTGATCGGCAATCTGTGATATTCTGTGGCAGTGTGGGCACTGATCGGCACTCTGTGATATTCTGTGGGCAGTGTGGGCACTGATCGGCACTCTGTGATATTCTGTGGCAGTGTGGGTACTGATCGGCACTCTGTGATATTCTGTGGCAGTGTGGGTACTGATCGGCAATCTGTGATATCTGTGCAGTGTGGGTACTGATCGGCAATCTGTGATATTCTGTGGCAGTGTGGGTACTGATCGGCAATCTGTGATATTCTGTGGCAGTGTGGGTACACTGATCGGCACTCTGTGATATTCTGTGGGCAGTGTGGGTACTGATCGGCAATCTGTGATATTCTGTGGCAGTGTGGGCACTGATCGGCACTCTGTGATATTCTGTGGCAGTGTGGGCACTGATCGGCACTCTGTGATATTCCTGTGCAGTGTGGCACTGATCGAACTCTGTGATATTCTGTGGCAGTGTGGGTACTGATCGGCACTCTGTGATATTCTGTGGCAGTGTGGGTACTGATCGGCACTCTGTGATATTCTGTGGCAGTGTGGGTACTGATCGGCAATCTGTGATATTCTGTGGCAGTGTGGGCACTGATCGGCACTCTGTGATATTCTGTGGCAGTGTGGGCACTGATCGGCACTCTGTGATATTCTGTGGCAGTGTGGGCACTGACGGCACTCTGTGATATTCTGTGGCAGTTGGTCTGATCGGCACTCTGTGATATTCTGTCTGCAGAGTGGGAACTGATCGGCACTCTGTGATATTCCATGTGGAGTGTGGGCACTGATCGGCACTCCTGTGAGATTCCTGTGGCAGTGTGGGCA